>NC_059387.1:32367865-32540365 GCF_019703515.2 Myxocyprinus asiaticus
CATTGTAGGTCTGTAACAGTAGACACAGAACAGATCTTACCTTTAGCTCTGAGCTAAATACGTGTCCACTGTGCTCAGAATGGCAGGTGGGCTGGCATGAGGGTCGTGTAGGATGCCAGCTGATGGTTTATCTGCTGTGGCTGCGTACAAACTGTAAATGACAAACCAGTTTTGTTGCACTAAATCCTAAAACGTCAACAGTGCTTTGACCAATCCGAGTTCAGGTCAATTGTGGCAGTAATTTAGATTTACTCAGTATATTCTCAAGCAGCACAGCAATACATTTTATTTGAGGTTTTTAATATTATTATCATCAAACTGGAAAAAAGATCCCAAAATGAAAATGCTGTCATCAGTTACTTGTGTTCACGTTATTCCAAACCTGTGTGACCTTTTTTCTACGGAATACAAAAGGAGCCTCACTCATCATTCACTTTCATTGCATACTGTAGCAAAAAAGCTGCAATGAAACTGAATGGTGACTGAGACAAACATGCTGCTGCCTAACATGTCTTTTTGTGTTCCTTGTAGGAACGAAAGTTAAACAGGTTTTAAGCAACTACCTAAAACATCCTAGCATTATGACAGTGAGTTTTGCACGAGCAAGCAAGCAATCTATTTATCATTGATATGGGAGTTTATTTATTTATTTCAGTTTTATCTTTTCCCGCCTGAATATGGTATTTGACGCAAACACAAACAAACTTCTGACCACTGAGCCAAGAGGAAAGAAAGGCAGAGGCTATTTGCACTAAGTGTAAAAATAGTGTTAGATACATTACACCCCTGTTTAAATACTAACATTCAGTATAGTGGCATCACTGCAGCATTTTTATTGTGTTTATTTGGAGTCCCACATACACCCTACACCAACCCCTAACCCTACCGTACAAAAATAACCATGGTTTTACTACAGTAACCATATTATCACCATGGTATTTTTCTAGTAAAATCATAGTAACCACAAAATTAAACATGGTTACTATTAACTACTATTAACAACATGTTACTGTAGTAACACCATGGTTAGTACATCAGAACTACATAGTTTCCACCAAAACACATGGTTACTACAATATTACTATAGTAAAACCATGGTTAATTTTATCCGGATCAAATCCTTCTCTCAACTCCCCTACCACTGTGACCAAATCACTGCGAGGAATCTCTTTTATTTATTACTATAAGTAGTATTATAGGAAATATTAAGAGCAGAGACATGGGAAAAAGTATGTCATGGGGTGGGATTCGAACCAGGATCTCCAGCGTGACAACACACATACCATCATTACACCCAGAGCTACTACAGCTTCACATGGGGATGCAGTTTGTTGTAAAATCCTGTGTTTCCACCAGACTATTGGAGCACAAATAGTCACTTAGTTATCCAATCTCTTAATCCACTAAATGTCTAACCGTTAACCAGTTTATTGTCTCTGCCCCATCATGAAAAATTCAAACATGCCCGCCTTCATTTGATCAGCAGTTGATCCCAAATAAATCTTTCGTGGCTGTTTTAAGTTTGGTCTGAGCAGTGGTGGGCGGAGTTAGTTTAAACAGCCTCTGCCAACAACTGTTTGCACTTAGTGTAAATAGACACTCCTGGAAAGAAAACCATATTGAATCAGAACGTTAAGAAATTACTCAACTTATCTGCTCAAGTTCAAGTCATGTTGAAGAAAGCAGAGTTTAAAATACACTATTTTGCATGAGTGCTTTTGTCATTTTTGTGACTCGAGTCTGACTCAAGTCCAAATCATGTGTTTTCAGTCCTTGTGTTTGATTCTGAGTCCACTTTTCTTAAATAACTGTGAACATGACCATATTATCTGAAAGTTAATAACATTAACAGACATAATGGCATTATATAATGCTAAGCAGAATAATTAATTTTAGTTAATGAATATTCAAATAGTTTAAAGTAATGAAACTTTAAACTACCCATGGCCTGGGTAGCTCAGCGAGTACTGATGCTGACTACCACCCCTGGAATCATGAGTTCGAATCCAGGGTGTGCTGAGTGACTCCAGCCAGGTCTCCAAAGCAGCCAAATTGGCCCGGTTGCAAGGGAGGGTAGAGTCACATGGGGTAACCTCCTCGTGGTCGCGATTAGTGGTTCTCGCTCTCAATGGGGCGCGTGGTAAGTTGTGCGTGGATCGCAGAGAGTAGCATGAGCCTCCACATGCTGTGAGTCTCCACGGTTTCATGCACAATGAGCCACGTGACAAGATGCGCGGATTGACTGTCTCAGAAGCGGAGGCAACTGAGACTTGTCCTCCACCACCCGGACTGAGGTGAGTAACCGCGCCACCACGAGGACCTACTAAAGTAGTGGGAATTAGGCATTCCAAAAAGGGAGACATTTTTAAAAAGTCATGAAACTTTTATCCATGCGATTTTTTCATATACTGTACAGTGGCCCCAAAAAGTAACTGGACACTTAAGCCACACTAACAAATGAATGTCACGGAATTAGAAGCAAATAAATTTATAAGCTTCAAATTTCTGCTTTGAAACCCTCCAAAAATTGGCCCCATTGACCTCCATTGTGAGTGCCTCACTGGAACCTCAATTTTTGCTTTTTTTTTTTTTTTAAAGAAAATGAGGGGAAAGACAAAATTCATTTTTGTGATAATCAATATTATGCCACAAATGCTGTCGATTGAGCTTAACTTGTATTGAACCTAGAATATTCCTTTAAGTGCCCTAAAAACAAAGATCACAATTAAAGCAAAAATCTTAATAGTCCTAAATGTAGGCTTCAATTTCTTTATGCAATATATAATTACATTTTTAATTGAAAATGTTTAAATACAGTATATATACAGTAACACTTATTCACTAATTTTATGCACTTTTATTGCATTTTCATCTTATCCTTGAAGAAGTCAAATTCACTCTATCAAGTGCCCGCATACAGCCCAAAATCAAAACTCACACATAAACACACAAACATAAACATGCACAAAGCAGCTGTCACTTCTCATTTGGAGGGTGTTTTCCAGCTGAGTTGGTGTGATAGGGCTGGGCAGACCAGCCACAGTGTTATGATGTGGATGCTGCCTGCAGGAGAAAGAAAGAGAGTTCTAGGGAAATATCTATAGGACATACACATCATTGCTCCCAGTAAATGGATTCAATTGCATCATTACTGTTATCAATTGCACATAAATCATTCACTCAAAAGGCTGTATAATAACACAGATTTTCAAGCAGTGTTAAGATTTCATGAAACTTGTCAAGAACATGCCCAGGTAACCTTTTAGCACAATAATCAATGAAAATAAATTAATGGAAAAATTATGTTTTTCATAAAGAAAAAGCTTATTTTAGGACCTTTGCATTTTTTAATTGACATAATGAATCCCTGTCCCCAGGGATTTAAATGACAAAGTATTTATATATTATGGTATTCTTTGTTCTACTGCCTTTAATTTATACTGGTTTAACTGTAAAAAAAAAAAAAAAAAACACTTTACATACATTTGTTTACATGAACTAACAATGAACAATACTTCTATTAATCTTGGTTATTGCTTATTTCAACATTTATAAATACCATTTTATTTTATTTTCATTATTTTTATTAACTTAAAAGTTGCATCCATTTACATCAGTTAATGCAATATGTACCAACATGAATTAATGAACAATTGAATTTTCTTAAATTAACATTAACCAAGGTTAATAAATGCTGTTATAAACAATGTTAGTTCATGATTCCTAATGTATTAACTAATGTTAACAAATGTAGCCTTATTGTAAAATGTATTACAATTTTAAAATAGTTAACAGTTTACTTTACATAACTTGAACTAACAGTGAACAATACTTTTACAGCATTCATTATTCTTGGTAAATTTTAATTTCTACATATACTAATACTTTTTTACATTAAAACTTGTATCTGTTAAAATTCGTTAATGCACTATGAACTAAAATTAACAAAAAATAAACAGTATATTTCTAAATTAACATAAACCAAGATTAATAAATGCTGCAACATCATTTATTGTTAGTTCATGATACCTTATGCATTCACTAATATTAACGAATACAACCTTATTGTAAAATGTTACCACTGTTTTCACTGTAATACATAAAAATAAATGTAGGCTACAGTTCTGAGAATCTAATGAAAATCACGTCTGAGGACAAAACAAAAAACACAGAACTAAAATGTGCATTACTTTATTGAGAATTTGGGTGTAAACATGCTTAAATGAAAAATATTTCATATTTATTTTCATGAAAATAATGTCAGAATGCAATTAAATTTTTATAATTTCTTAAGACTCCATGTTTTTGCAATGTTCCCTCACAACATTTCTCAAAGTGACAGTATTCTAAAAAAGGACATTCAGTACCATCTTCATCAGTCTCTTAAAGACAGATGCACAATCTTAAAACCTTGACCATCTCTCTCTCTCTCACACACACACACACACACACACACACACACACACACACTCGCATACAGAGGTCTTACTCTGCAGGGCCGCTGGCCCACGTCACTCTGTGTTAGCATAAGAACAGCTTATTAAAGACAGAGAACATCACCATAGGCCAGCCCTGGAGGCAGAGTGACTGAGTGAGGAAGACACAGAGAGAGAACTCACTGTCAGCTGTCTTTGTGTCAGACTGTTTTATATATAATATTAATGCTTACATACACACCCTCTCACTGTGATATAACCAAATACATTCTTACAAATGTAGCCCCATGAACCAATGATCCTTAAGTGTAGGGGAAGCTGTACATTTATCAAGCTACAAGCTATTAATAACTTAAAGTAGTGAAGTCAAGCCACTCTTTAAAAAAGTAGTTAGCTACACTAAATACTATCAAAAAGTAGCTGTGTACTGTAATTTGAAGTACTGTACAATTACTGTACATTGAAGCTATTTATAGAAGAAAATATTTTTAGATAGGCCTATACAGTATAACAATGGGATAATTGAATTCTGCAAATAATTTCTGACTGCAAGACGTAAAAACGTTACATGACGTAACGCGGCGGTATACTGGAGAGGAGATCAGAGGGCATTAATTTTAAATGGATGTCAATGGAGGAGATGCTTGAGTACGCTGAACAAACTGCTTTTGTGAGGAAACAGCTTCTCACTTAATGAATTCACCACCTGCCTGCTAATCTTCAACATGTTTTACACTAAACAATCCTTTTGAAGTGAACTGAGTGTGGAGATTAATAAGAAAAAAATCTTTTTTTTTTTTTTTTTTTAGAAAAGTCGCTGACAATTTTGCAACAGGTACACGTAGGTGTCGGTTTACTGCTCTTCCCATTCATTTGTATGGTACCGGCAAACTGTGATTTACTATCGTAACACGCTGAGTCACAATGGTTCCAACAGTAATAACAATAGTATTGTGCTTCTTTTGCGCAGGTCAATTGGGCATTACAATTTCTCCCATTCATTTAAATACAAGTGGTCCGTCTTGGGCTAAACAGTCTTTGACTAAACACAATAGTCTGTGCTGCTTATCCACTTTCGAAAAGCTCCAGTCGCCACTGCTTGAATGTTACATACTTGAGACTTCCGATATATGCATTAAAAGCATATATTTCACCATTGTCTGTATACAATCAGCCTCACCTCATTTCCTATGGCTCTCTGACACTGCATAAGTCATTCAATGCAACAAAGAATCCAGATTTGGTACAATCATATTGCAACAGTTTAATTCTAGTGTTAGTGACAGTTAGTCATATTTTATACAATATTTTACATAGGTCTAATATCACAATAATTGTGTTGATCACAGTTGCATAGGCTGTGTGTCTGCTATACAGTAACAAGTGCATTGTTAAAAGGACTGTCTGTTGGTGGTGGTAAGAAAGTGTTTTCTCTTTAGCAGACAGTTATCAAGTAAAGTCAAATAAAAATGAGTTAAGCATTGAACAACAACTTAAAATGTTGAAATATAAAATCATATTCTTCAATGTTTTTATACTATAGATGCAGTTCTGAATGTTTTCTAAGAGACGAGCAGTCTGACTGTATATAGGAACAGACCGCCGAGCCCAGCCACGGCCGCCACGGCAACGGCCCTAACAACCAAAAACTCCATGGAGTCCTCCAGTTTGGTGTGCAGGCGAAGGACCTGTCTGTGAGTGTCCTCGCGAGAGCCCGAGTTCTCAATCACATGGCTGGCTAGTCCACGCTTCTCTTTGAGAGGCATCTGAGCCGCGATTCTCTGTTCGGCCTCTTCCTGACTCAAATCATCTCTATGCATCAGACGGGACAGCTGTGTAGCCGGATCACTGGGAATATAAAAACCACAGAGTTCCACCTCTAGTTTATCAATGCCATTTGCACATAGCAATATAATACATTCCAATTATTTAGATCGCAATAAATAATTCTTATGCCAGGTACTATAATTCCTTAGCCTAAATATAGACCTTATAGTTGCCAAGCAATGTAGCAACTCAGGGCTTTATATAAAATTCGACTGATGTGCAGTCATACAGTAGGTGTGCACATATCAGTTATTTTACAACAACTTTGAACATAGTTCATCCAATCAAATTTTAGAGCTGGAGCCTGGAGCAATCCACTTTATCAAACTTTATAATCGTCAATTATAATTTATAATCATCAATTATAATTTGTGGCACAATTGTACAGCCCTATCAGGCAGTATACAGATGCATGCAAATAGAAAAATTAAAGAGAAAATTTGCCTAATGTCTTACCAGTATACAACAACAGTGTGGGTAAGGAAACGAGTGAGACGACGGGTTTCGAAAAGCAGAGGCACATCCAAAATCACATATCTGTAGCCTAAAAACCACACAAAAAATAGATCCCATTTATTTATGATTTGGTACAGCTCTATCATAAATGTTTCAATTTGTGCTATGTGTGTGTACCTTTAATGAAGTAAAGCAGAATCTGTCTGAACATTTCTTTATGTATTTCCGGATGCGTTATGGAATTGAGAAGTCTACGTTTCTCGGGGTTGGAGAAGATCATCTGCCCCAGTTTCTGTCTGTCAATTTCTCCATTGTCTAACAAAATGTCCCTTCCAAAATGCTGCACGATCAGCCTGTATGCTGGGCTCTGGGGCTCCACCACTGATGGACAAAGATCCAAAAACAAAACATGACAGAAATAAAGCATATATACTGTATAATGCAACAGTACAGCTTGTAAACGTAACACTCATGAGAGGTGAAAAAGGTGAGAAAGTTTTAGCAGGTTTTCCAGGTATATATTTTTATTTAATTTGTTTGTTTGTTGTATTTGAAGCTTTTATCAAGTTTTTATACTTAAAGTACCCATTTCAAGTCATTTAAATAAGTAAAATATAGAAAATGTTGCCAAACAATTTGGGCAAATTAGCTTTAAAAAGGTGACATTAGCCAAAAGGTGAGTAGTTTACATCTCTGGATTAAGGTTAAAATACTTGCATATTACAGTTTCTGGTTGTCTAAAGTTTGTGAATAGTCATTTGTACAGTACATTTGGAGATCGTCTAATGATGAACTTAATCCTTGTGCGATCTTCGGGACATTTTTGTCTTTTTCATTTTAGTTTTTTCAATCATTTTGGCTTGTGTTAATGCCAACCGCATAAATTTTGCCAAAGGTGTGTATTTTTGGGGGAATTTTGATATTTTAACCTCAGTTCCTATAATACATCTATAACACACTGTGTACACAAAATAGTTACATTCAGGACCTTCAGGACAAAAATGTCCCCATTGAAACCCATTAAAACTGCAATATTTGATCCCAGTGCCATTAAAGCATAAAATCATGAATTCTATGATATTATGCTTTCATTCCGGAACACTGGCTTCAAAATTTAAATTTGTAATATTTTCCACCAGATGGCACCATTTTTCTCATGGTTAGCCTATGGAGCAAATACAAGCTTTTCCCCTATTTTCTGTTTGCTGTATTATAGAGCACTGCAGGCCATAATTGAATAAATGATGCAGCTAAAATTGTGTGGGTGTGTTGGTATGGATGTCAGAGTGTATTTTGCATGTGTGTATTGAGAAATGTGTGTGTGTGTGTAAAAAACAACAGTGGCATTATGTAAACAAACTGGCATTTAAAGGGTTACAATCCTGAAAACGAATGAATATTTGGTAATTATGATCAGGACTGATGCTGGTTAAAAAATTGAAGTCAGTGAAAGTGGAAAATAATATTAATATATAATATATTTATGGCAGTTTTTTGATGCAGACATTTTTGTCCTCTAAGGTACTGTTTTTTATTTTATTTTTTTTAAATCTGACACTGCACAAAAAATTATAACGCATTAAAATCAATGTTGTTGCTAATCACTGACATATCCCAGATTGTGATAATCCAAAAAAATAAAAAAAATAAAAATTTCCCTTAGCATTTAGTATATGGAAAATATTTTTATTTTTATTTTTATTTTTTTTCATAAAAAACAGCAGTGGCATTATATAAACAAAATGGCATTTAAAGAGTTAAAATCCTGAAAATTAATGAATATTTGGTAGTTATAATCAGGACTGATGTTGGTTAAAAAAAAAAAAAAACTAACTGAAAGTGGAAAATAATATTAATATATAATATTTTTATGGCAGTTTTTTGACACAGACATTTTTGTCCCCTAAGGACCTCTGAGTAACTTTTTTAAATTGATGTACAAGGGTTAAAGAATCATATGTTGGTTACCCTGTCTAGACAATAACCCATTATGAAAAAAATCCCTTATCATTAATATCAAATATGCAGGCAAATATGCGGCACTAAAATAAATGTATAACCTTTCCGGGCAACCACATCTGCATCAATAACTGGACAGCCCAGTTCTTTTAGCTGAGAAGACACTGTGCTCTTCCCCGAGGCGATACCTCCCGTTAACCCTACGAGGAACATGCTGAAACAGCAAAAAACAAAAAATAAACAAACAAACAAAAAAAACATGTTAAACATTAAACTGTCCAGTGTTATGCAATTATTAAGAATGTGGAATATTGATCATTTGCGACCTCTAGCGGCCGAGACCGGAACTTCAGTGAGAATTACTACTCGCTGTCAAGTACATGAAATCCTACTATAGAAAATCACAACTGTTGAGTTTTAAACAGTAATTATAAATTAAAAAGCAAATAATAACGAATATTATGACAGTTGTCTTGTTTAAATCTAGACAAGCAGGAGTAAAATCTAGATTTACACTCGACCAGTTTATTTGTGAGCGATTTATCAGCTTCTCGGGTACAATCTCTTCTTACACATTATTAACACTATTACTGACATTAAAACGCTGCTTAAATATATAAACGATTTTCAATATACAAGAGAAGCCACTTACCCAACAGCAATGACCTACTTCATGTGCTGTAAACAGTGATTATAAAAGCTTTACTGCATAGGCACGAAAATAATGACCAAAGAGAGACCTCACAATTTGTCACAAATCCCGCCCTTAATAGACAGTAGTATTTGAAGGGTTTGTCAGCTCTGTCATACGGTTAGATAAATAAAAAATCCACTGTTTGTTAACATAACATTGACCTGTGTGCTTCTATGTAATATTTTTCTTCCCTCGCTTAGTAGAGGGATTCAGCACAGCTCATCAGCGCCACCAAGCGGAATGGAGCGCATGAAGAAGGGCGCGTTACTATTTTGTCTTTTTGCTGATGGTTTTGTTTGCTAGGGACATGCCCTATGGAGTAACCACAACGTTAAGTGTATTGATAAGTTGTAGAAGTTAATGAATCAGTACTAGCAGGAGCTGTGTCTACTGTGTTGGGGTAAACTAAAATTAGTGGCATTCAACTGATCACAAAGTATAGTCAGGACATTACTGATGTAAAAAGCACCATCAATATTTGAAAAAAGTCATTTTTGATCAATCTAGACAGCAGCCATCACTCCAACACCTTATGCTTGAGCAATCATGCTAAACTGCTAATTTGGTACTAGAAATTCACTTGCCATTATATCAAACACAGTTGAAAGCTATTTGGTTCATTAAATGAAGCTTAACATTGTGTTTGTGTTTGAGTTGCCACAGTATGCAATAGACTGGCATGTCTTAAGGTCAATATTAGGACAAAAATGGCAAAAAAGAAACAGCTTTCTCTAGAAACTCGTCAGTCAGTCATTGTTTTGAGGAATGAAGGCTATAATGCTTGAAATTGCCAAAAACTGAAGATTTCATACAAAGGTGTACACTACAGTCTTGAAAGACAAAGGACAACTGGCTCTAACAAGGATAGAAAGAGATGTGGAAGACCAGATGTACAACTAAACAAGAGGATAAGTACATCAGTGTCTCTAGTTTGAGAAATAGACACCTCACATGTCCTCAGCTGACAGCTTCATTGAATTCTACCCGCTCAACACCAGTTTCATGTACAACAGTAAAGAGAAGACTCAGGGGTGCAGGCCTTATGGGAAGAATTGCAAAGAAAAAGCCACTTTTGAAACAGAAAATCAAAAAGAAAAGTTTAGAGTGGGCAAAGAAACACAGACATTGGACAACAGATAACTGGAAAAGAGTGTTATGGATCTTAACCCCATTGAGCTTTTGTGGGATCAGCTAGACTGTAAGGTGCGTGAGAAGTGCCCGACAAGACAGTCACATCTATGGCAAGTGCTACAGGAAGTGTGGGGTGAAATGTCACCTGAGTATCTGGACAATCTGACAGCTAGAATAACAAGAATCTGCAAACCTGTCATTGTTGCAAATGGAAGATTTTTTGATGAGAACTCTTTGAAGTAGTTTAAGAAGTTCTGAAATTTTTTTCAAATTGCAATAGTAATTTTTCACATTAATGTGCTGACTATACATTGTGATCAGTTGAATGCCACTTTGGTGAATAAAAGTAACAATTTCTTTCCATAAGAGCTAAAAAGAGGCAACTTTTGGCCGCCAGTGTATATATGTATATACACTGGCAGCCAATATATATATATATATATAAAGTTTTAGTTTAATTTTTGTAAAAAAAAAAATTAAACAGTTCAATTTGATGGAATTTTGTTATACAAATTTAAAAGCATAAATCCTAAAACTAGGCTAAAATATTTTTTTGGAGTGTAGAACTAACACAAAGGGGATTTACTGTACCTCTTCTGTTAAATGGATAAGTAATGGCACAGTTGTATCAGTCAATGCCAAAAATTTAATAAAGGCGAAATACAGTATCAGTCTGTCACTAGTCTCAAATGTACATGGCATGAGACATGAATAACTGCGCTGTAAAGTCGACAGTTTTATGATATTAACGCTTTAAAAAAAAATAAAAAATCATGTTTACAGGAGACTTATGTAATTTTGGATACTCCACATGTGAAAAAATGCATGATTCCTCTAATTTCAGTTGTGTGTTTGAAAACAGAAATGAAAGAAAAACCCCACAAGAATTGCAAGTTTTTTATTGTATGTCACATGACTTTTGGACATCTCAGAAGTGAAACCATGTATTTCCAGCTGTAATTCCACATTCACATGTGATTTTTCATATTCATAATATGAACAAATTATAAAATTGCAAAAGTTCCATCTAAATTGATTTTAGAACAGTTTTGCAAAGTTGTTGTGCACAATGAAAACAACACTCATAACATTATAAATGGCATATTCATTTTCAGCCAAAGAGAGAAATATTTACACAGGACAGAGGGAAATGTGTTTTCAGAGCACCACATCACGTGATTAACGTATACATTGACAAAGGCATATAGATATTTCCTGTGTAAATTATCCACAGGTTGTGAGCAAAATATGAAGATGAAAGCGAAAATGAATGGCTTTGATTTCATGAGTAGTTTGACCATGAATAAAACTGAGAAATGAGCTACCAGATCAATAATTTAAAAAATAAAAATGTGTGCAAATCTAAAATAAATAAATACGTTAAAAAAAATATGGGTCAGTTTTCAGAGAAGTGAGGTTTAGGGTTTTCAGCACCTTTCAAACAATATGAGGGCGATTGAATGATGACAGAAATTAGATTTTTGTGTGAACTCAACTATCCCTTTATGCACTGGCTTTGTGATGGATTTAAGACATGTTGCAACAGCTTTGCTATTTGCAGTTAGTTGACAAGCATTGCAAAAGTCACCATTAACCACTGGTCTTTCAATACAGTATGATTGGCACCTGATCAGCATGAGCAGAACTGTTTTAGTAAATGTCTCAGTTGTCTCATGTTTGATTGTCATCAAACAGTTCTTGAGATCAGCCCTCATGCAGCATAGAGTACCTTGTAAATCAGTCTTAATAATTTTACAAAATGGTGCTTTTAAATGTGCAACATGTCTTGTGCTTGTTTTAAAATGGTAAACAAGGAACAGATCAAACAATTGTTTAAAAAAATAATAAATAGGCAAATACCAGTTAAGAAGTGTCATAACTTATCAGCATTTAATTTATGATTGGCTTATTAAAATGATCCAAGTCTTTTTTTCACAGGTAATGCAAAGTACCGACAGTGTGAAAGCTAACAATGCTGGAAGAATTTTGATGGGCAAACGTTGGCCAAACACTGGCCTGTAAACTATATAATTACATTTCAAAATGGCATTTGAAATTTTGGCAAATTCCTCTCTGTTTGGCATCAGTATCAGATGCACTCCGCCTAGTGTCCACCTTCATGCTAAATTGTGTTTATTTCAATTTTATGCATAAAAAAAATTCTGTTGCCCTATTCTAGTTGTCTCATGCACATAAATGCTGTCATACATATACACAAAATAATTTTCTTCTAAACAAATGAAAAGCACTCTGTACCAATTTGAATATGAAAAATGTTGGAAGCAATACAAATGAATTATTCTGAATTAAAACTAACAGTGAGAAACGTCCATTCTTGTGCTTTTTCATTACAAACATTAACAGAATCCCATAGAAAAGAAACACATGGATTTTAATTTGGAATCAGCTTTTCCTTAACTAATCCAAACTTCAGCACAACAAGTGCTAAATTTAGGCCTTTCTCTTTGAACAGAGTCAAAGAAAACTACAGTACAGTGGACAATGTGTTGCAAATTGAAAATGATTAAGAATTCAAGAATGCATTATTGAGTAATGACTTGCAGAAATTGCCATAAAAACACATTTGTCTAATGTGAACACAAAGCCTTGTTAATTAAATGTTTCACATAGTTACACTAAGAAATGAAGGACTAAATGTAAACCATTTAGAATGTTAAGAATCAGAACTATTTCAGATAACCAATGCACAAAATGTATATAAAATTAGTACGAAAGATTGAATTAAGAACTGATATCAAAATAATGAATACTGAAGGTAAGTGAGAAAGAGAAAGTATTAGGAGAGAATACCAATGATGATACTGCATAAGAACATAAGGAAGCAGGTCTCTAAAAGTTCAACATTTCTGAAAAACATCAAATGTTACTGAAGCATTAGAGAAATCCAACCATTCCAAGCCATTGTGAGTGAAAAGGTATCCAGGTGTTTTTGGATGCAATCATTTGTAAGAGTTTGACTAGTTTGGAAATTACTGTTAACTGTAAACTGGTGTTACTCTGTTGTTCTTATTATAAAACTCCCCTTGTATGGTTTTCTTGGTTTCCTTACTCTGCAATGGCTGGTCTTGTATTGAATGTAGGCCTTATCCTCCTCCTTAGTATAATAAATACTAAGATGGCGTGTTGCCACATAATTCAGTTTCATTGACCCCTGAGATGCATTCAAATTGATTATCTGTCATCCTAGTGACCTACATATTTTTTACAAATGACATGGCGTTTATCAAATTATAAAAAATGCATCCATTCAGTCTGTGAAAATTAGCCTGAACTATATGTTAAACTTTCATAATCATTATTTGAACAATTTGAATGCATCTCTAGTGCGCCTATGATTGGTAAAGGCAGCTGATGGAGTTCATTTTCTTCTGTTCTACTTCTTGGGGTGAAACACCATTAGAGGGCGCTCTTCAATCCGTTGCCAGGGACTCTTCTTGTTTTCGTCTTTGTCGTCCAGTTCATTGTCATCCTCCGGGCTGGTAACTGAGTCACGTTGCGTTTCGCTGTTGCTACTACGAGAGCTGTTACCGTGGCTTCGACCCCTTTGTGGCATTGAAGACCCCCTCGGCTCTTCGGGACCATCATCCAAAAGAGGAGTCAGAGCATTTTCCAGTGGCAAACTGGCACCCATGCGGCTAACACCTCCACTCAGATCAAGAGGGTCATGATACATGGGTTT
This sequence comes from Myxocyprinus asiaticus, assembly GCF_019703515.2. Lineage (NCBI taxonomy): Eukaryota > Metazoa > Chordata > Actinopteri > Cypriniformes > Catostomidae > Myxocyprinus > Myxocyprinus asiaticus. Next base: position 32,382,069 of record NC_059387.1, read on the forward strand.
CATGTAGTGTTTGCCACCACTGGTACTGCTGGAGGTGCTTCCATGACTCTTGCGCACACTTCCATGGTGCTCCTCTTTGCTCTTGCGACCGGATAATGACTTGCGGTCATGTTGGGTGCCTTGGAGACTTGGAGTATCTATGATACGGTCCTTACTGCTGCCAGCAGGGGCGCTAAGCGTGCTCTGGGCACTGTGATTTCCACTGTGTGTTCCACTATGGCTGAGCTCAGCACCTACATCGATGTACGAGTGTCGTACATGAGCATTGGCATGGCCATCAAGAGATATGAACCAGGCGCGAGGGTGCTGCTTCACCCCCAACTCCAGAAGCTTCTTCTCTGTGAGTGCTTGTAGCTCCCCGTTCATCTGTGAGATGGTGGAGTCATTAAACAAAACAGGTATATGAACCGGTGCTGGTGGACCACCAGGCGGCCAAACGCTGTCATCAGAGCCAGCTGGAGATGACCCTTGTTCGCCTTCACTATGGCCTGGGGTCTGACCCTGGTGGCTTTGGTTCTGAACCCCGCTGCTAGTAACGTGTGAACTCTGTCCATCTCTGTCTTTTTCTGCCTGACTCTGCCCATCCTTACCTTGATCTGTGGCACCAAACTCAGACGACAGCCTCATGTAGTGGGCTGGGATCACAAGAGTTGGTACCATAGAACGGTACATGTTCTCCTTCATCTGATCCAATGAACTGCAGAATATAATCTGACCTGGTTGCGTGTTTAGCGACGTTGGACGAGCAAGGTGATCTGGTCCCTGCAAAACCTGTGAATATTCCGGCGGCTTGTCTGCAATTGGTGGTGAAGGCGGGTCGGACGTGTAGCCACAATTGTCATTGACAACGTGCCTTCGGCGATAATCGTGATCTTTGTCATCAGGGCTATAGTTGCGTCCGTAGTCATCGTGTAGAAGATTGCTGTCCAGACTGCTTGTTTCTGTTGATCGATGTACCTTCATTGGGAAGCTTTCACCTTTTGATTGCTTGGATTGGGCACCTTTGGACTGCTTGGTCTTAGAAGAATGCTTGAGTTTATGGGCAGGAACGTGCCTGGAAAGCTCATCCCAAGCACTCTTGAAGGCATGGGAGGGTGAGCCATCAGATTTGTTGGCATCTAAGTTGCCATTGGTGGCAACGGATTCAACATGGCCACCACAGATGAGGTTCAAGTGGGAAGTGGAGGTGCCTTGGTCCCGCTTTGATCCATTCAAAGCAGATGGAGCTTGGACATGTTTCTGTTGACGCCTGGGCTTCAGACACCTTCGCCTGAAAGAAAGAGATATTAATTCAACAAATGCCCTCAGCAGATGGTCCAATGTAAGAAACACCCAACACGGTGTCCATTAATGTAGTCTTGTGTGCATAGTTAGTGCTGTATCACTACATATTATTTTATAATTACTCATGATTCTAACCATGCATATCTGGGTTGTTGACGCATAGTATCAGCATAAGATTTAGACTAAAATGTATATCACAATAAGAAATGTGAATATAAAGGGAAATTGTAAAATAAGGGAACGTGTGTTTTTTTTTTTTTTTTTTTTAAGGCAGGGCTTTTCAAGCTTGGGTCTGTGAGAAGGTGCTAGGAAAAATTTCAGAGAAAATACAAAAATATTTTGCAAAATGTATTTTAACAGTTGTCAAATAAATACCATATTTGCATATACTGTAGTTGTTTTTTTTTTTATCAGAGTTATGTGTTCATTTCTCCTTCCTTTCAGGGTATATAAACAAATTTAATTAATAAATAGAATAAAAACCTCTCTAATATTTTTCTAATATTCTAATGTAGGCTAGAAAAAATCTTTTTGAAAAAACAGCAACAACAACAACATCAACAACAACAAAAACTGCTGTCAACATGAAAGATAACATTTTAATAATTTGTTATGGCTTTAGCACAATGACAAATAAAAGCCAACTATTTACTTGTGAAAACATGTTGTCTTTATAATATTATGCTTACAGTTTTCTCACACCGTATAAATGGGTCTTTTATATATGAAAGTACATTATTGCTGACTTATTTAAAGCTGAGGGATATTTGAGGGCTCTTGGCAGTAACAAGTTAAAAAAAGAAAATTGTTGTAGGTGGTGTAACTGGTCACCATATGTTTTAAGTGTTAATTTTTTTTTTTTATCACATTTTTGCCATCACTAGTTCATTTTAAATGGTTTTGTGGTGTGATGAACATTCAATTAAAGAGACAGTTCACCCAAAAATGAAAATTCTCTCATCATTTACTCGCCCTCATGCATCCTAGACAGATGTGTATAACCTTCTTTCTTCAGCAGAACACAAACAAAGATTTTTTGAAAAATATCTAAGCTCTGTAGGTCCTCACAATGCAAGTGAATGGTGATCATCAGACCTTTGTAGCTTCATAGCTACAAGGTAGCTACAATAGGTGTGGGTGAGAAACAGAACAATACTGAAGTCCTTTTTTTACTCTAAATCTCCACTTTCACTTTCAGATGTGAAAGTGAAACTAAACAGGCACCACATGTGACTTTCAGATGAAAAAGTGAATGTGGAGATTTAGAGTAAAGAAGGACTTAAATTTTGATCTGTTTTTCACCCACACCTATTATATCACTTCTGAAGATATGGATTTAAGCACTGGACTACTCCTATGTTTCCTTTATGTGATGTTTGGAGCTACAAAGGTCTAATCACCATGTACTTGCATTGTATGGACCTACAGATCTGACATATTCTTCTAAAAATCTTTGTTTGTGTTCTGCTGAAGAAAGTCATATACATCTGGGATGGCATGAGGGTGAGTAAATGATGAGAGAATATTCATTTTGGGGTGAACTATCTTTTAATGAGGTCATTAAAACTGCATGAATACATTTATAAAAAATGATCAAAATGCTGTTTTTAAATAGTTTTAGAAGGAGTTAGCATGCCACACTGCAAGACATGTCAACTCCCCCCCAAGTATTTCATGTCATCTACTTACCTGCAGTAGTACAGAAGGACACAGAGTAAGACAAGTACGAGCAGTGCGAGAGATCCCAGTATGGACAGCAGAAAGAAGGTGTGGTAAGCTGTGATGTCCCGCAGGCCTGGATGAGATAAACCTGAGCCTAGTGTTCAAAAACAAAGCATGATCCACATTTGTGTACGTGTGTTTGAGTGAAGGTACGGATAAGTGTTTTTAGCATGTGCGTTGCATTTGCGTTGGAGTATATTGGGGGAAAAAATGCACTTCAGCTCTGGCGTTGTACTACTCTGGGACTTTTGGTATGCAATATTTCTTGTTTAGTGTTTGTTAGTTACTCTTGATAAAAATGTCTGCTCTTTAAGAATAAATGTAAATACTGTAAGATGTAACCTGTTTAACATTTACCTGTTGAAGATCGGAAGGCTGCAATCCAGTAGCCAAGCTGTGAAGCAGTGAAGTCCCATATTAGCTTTGATCCCTCTCGGGTGATAAATCCTGTTCCATTTCGTACCCATAGTCCTGGAGCAAACGGCAGAGCCTCGTTTTCAAAATCACACATTGGTATTGACATGTAATTGCTTACTGATTTCCCCCACTCAGTGACTTGACTTTAGCTTTCTTAGCAATTACATAATCACAGATTGGGCAATATAATTTCTGCACCACTACTGCCACCAAACAAAATTGCAAAAAGTTATCAAACAGATTACAAATGGCTTTCTTATAGTCAACTGCATTTCAAGCTGGGATACGAGAAGAATTTTAACATCGAAAACATTACACACATCAGCTTTCATTTTACATTGACAAGAATATGGTTCTTTTCTTTGTTTGTACAGTTATGCACATGTCACTTGATGGAAAATTAGAAGCACATCTTGTCTGTAAAGTTTCTCTGGTATGAATGTTTGTACCTGTCTTAGTGTCATACACCCACACGGGTATGCTGGTGGTAGATCTTATGTGGGAATCAGAGGGCAGAGGCACGGAGATATGAACGGGCTCAATGACTTCAACCGCTCGACCCTCATGATCAAACAGCTGAGCGCTGACCGCTGCTATTGCTGTCAGGTCCGTCCATCCAGTCTCTCCTCCTTAACACAGTTATAACATCTTAAACAGATTTCTAAGACTTTCTTTTATACATATCTGTTTCAATCTAATTCTTTTGGAATGTTTGTTTAGTTGAAAAGACTAGGAGGTTTATGAAATGTGGCGTCTAAAATTTAAATTTCCTCGGGTGTTTCTTTAACTTTGGGCACTTTTAGCACTGTGGATTTGCAGAAATTAAAGTCTTGTTAAAACATTTTTCACAATCTCAGTAATTTATTTAATAAGTCTACTAACAATGTCCAACAGTGTATGTACTGTACATGCAACACAGGAGGTTTATGTCATTTTTTGTCATTTTTATCTGAAAGTCATAAAAATTCACACCACAATGTAATTTCTAGCACATCTCAAATTCTGTATTGTGTTCAGGGGCGGATCTAGAAATTGTTTATGGGGTGGCATGCAGAATATGAGGGGTGGAAACTCATGAATATTAATTATGTAATGCACAGTAAAAGATTCTTTTAAATTACCCATTTTGATCAACAGTCATACTTAATGACCGATTCAAGCACCCAGATAAATATTTCACACAATATGTTAATTTCATTTCTAGATCTGCCACCATCAGTCTTGGGTTTTTGTTAATCAGTAGATGAATACATAGATCAGCACTTTGATTAAGAACATGACTGATTGATCTAGTGGTAACGTTTTGCCTTCAGTTTCTAGAGGTTTTGGATTCTAAATCGCCCAAATATAACTTTTTATTTTAATAAACCAAGATTTCATCTGTACGTCAGTGGATGGGTGTTGCACTTTAAAAATAAAATGCAGTGTAAAAGATGCAAGAGGGGAGACGAGAGTAGCGGAAACACAGACACATTTATTTACAGTTCTGTATATGAAAGAACAGCGAACTCCGAAATTCAGACAGCAACAACCACAAACTCTCCGCTCCAGCAGCGGGAACCCGAAATGCGCCTGAGCACCCTTGAACGAGATGACACAGTCTCCCATCCCACAACCCAGCCATGAAACACTCAGTTTATATAGGGAGGAAACACACTGTGTACCGGTGCACCCCATTAACCATCAGCTCACCTGGTTACCGCACACCTGAGAGTGATTAAGAGAAAGGGAGAGAAACAGAAAAAGATGACACACACACAAACACACACACTACATACACACTAACAATACGGCCGAGAAGATCATCACAATGGGGGACATGGAAAAGAGAGCGAGGGGCGGAAAAACTGCTAACACTAAACGACACTGATAACAGCCGCAGCGAACACTTATTATAACATTCAAAGTAACTCATTCCAGCGCCGGATCACCAGTCAAAACACACAGATGAAACAGAAACTCCTACTCAAGAACTGGATATGTTTCAACGGGATTATACACATACCAGATGAAAGCTATTTCAAAAAGTGGAGAGGACACATCTCATCCGTCTCAACCCATAACTGAGAGCGATGTATCTAATAATCATTCAGTGAATACTTGGAAACAACGGAGAAAATCATTTTTACCTCATTTTTACCTCTCTTTTTTCCACGTATTTGTCCATGTGGTCATTGTTGTTGAGGAAATAAGCTCATCAACCCACGAGAGCCCAAACTCTGTACACGCGCTGCAATAGTAGGTAGGCAATTGGTCGATGCTGTGATTGGCCGCTGCTGTAAACAATCACGGGATTGGTTGCTGCTGTAATCAATCAATGGGTCTGTAGTCATTTGTGCGTTCGGTGAGAGTTGAGGCAGTTAGGCATGAATAAACCCTTACACAATGTCAAAATCAATGATAATATACTTACATTTATATTTAATACATTTGGATACTTATGCTGGGGTAGCAGATGGGGTGGCAATGCTTTTTCTTAGGATGGCATTTGCCACCCCATGCCACCCCGGTAGATCCGCCCCTGATTGTGTTTAATAGAATTTTGTGGTGGAAATGATGCTAATGGAAATATATCCTAATTTTCTAAAAAAACAAGTTATAATATTTTCACAATTTTGGCATATTTTGGCAAAATGTTTGTCTCATATTTAATCTCAAGCATGCTCTTCACTGACACTTTTGTCGACTTGGTTAACAAGTACACTAACTTTTGGAAAAACTTTAGTAGGGGCAAAAATAGATCAAAATCAAGCCCTGGGACATAAAAGTGGCCTAAGTTGAAGAAACATGACACATTTATTATACCTCAGCATGAGCAGTGTAAATAACTGCTTATACAATGTCACTTCATCTTTTCCTGACCTGTGTTGTTTGGTTCCAGGGCGAGAGGGTAAGGGAACAAGTTAATTTCATTTTGCTCTCTGGCTGTTGTTAAAACTGCAGTCAGTTCTGTGTAAGAGGAGTTAAACTGTAGGCTCCGCCTTGGAATTTGCAGCCATGGCTGACTCCGCCCACCTGAACATAAAAACAGAGTAATGAGTGTCAAGTAACATCAGCAGGCTTATTATAAACAGTAACTGACAATAGATGACAGTGGGGTGCAGAATCTTAAGTATTTCTTACTTGTTTTACATCATACCTTTTCTTCGTTTTAAAAATTAAAAAATTCTAAAACTTTCTGTGAATTTCCAGGGCCCAGATTTTTTAACGTGGTCTCAAACTATTTGTTCCCACTGTATGACATGCATACGCCATTTTTTACAACTTACAACTATTTTACTCACCTGTCTTCCTAATAGGCTACAGAGTTATCCCAATTTCTTAAAGATTGTGCCCTATTGGTCAATGTCATCTTAATTACTTACTTGGAGAGCCATGAAACACCTGGATGACATCATCGTACAGGATCAGTGTACCAGGCTTCTGTGCCATCAAGTAAAGACTGACAGATGCATACACTGACAGAGAGAGAGAGAGAGAGAGAGAGAGAAAGATGTCACCAGCATTATCAAAGTATATCAACATAATATCACTTCAAAAGCATCACGTCAAAATGTATTGTCATTGTGAAAATTTGTTGGAACAAACTGTTCCTCAAAAACTGTTGCAACAATTTGGGGAATTTAATTACTTGGAATAGCCAAACCCCTTAGTTAGAATGGTGTGTCCACACATACTTTTGGCCATATAGTGTACGTACAAAATACTGTTTGTATAAATGCTTACTCACAGGGTAAACGGCTGGCATGCCATGGCACTGAGCTGGTGAGGTAATCTCTCTGAGATGCTGTAATGATTACCCATGTTCCCGTGCGGTACAGGAAGCTGACCTCCTGCACGCCATCACTGCCTGCTTTACTTTGTGCCAGCACACTCTGGTTACCATAGACAGTGATGGCAGCATTCGGCAGGGGTGACAGATCTCCACCATCAAACACCTGCACCCTCACCTGCACCTCTAAAGAGAGGAAAGAAAAGAGTTAAATAACGGATAGAAAGACAGCGAGAGAAAGAGAGAGAGAGGGGTTCCAGTGCCACCTGACCATCGATGCCTTCAGGCCCAGATCAACGGGAATCAGGGTAAGCCTAGCCTACCCAATTATGAGCTCAGCCCACCCTGGCAACCATGGTCTGCCACTGTCTCTGAGTGATGGGGAGAAGTTAACAAAACTAAATGTTTCAGTATCATGACAGTAGCTCAGCTATTTTCACAACAGTGTAGCTTTTCCAGTAACAAGCGACATTTTCCAAAGAGTAGCGCTATAGTGTCACAAAACACTATATTTATCACACTGCATTGCTGACGCAGCAATAGATCCAAAGGGGAAATCAAATGCGCTCACCTAAGCCGGTAAGGATTAGGGTTAGATTTAGGGGTAGGGTTAAGGATAGGTTAAGGGGTAGGGGTAGGTGTAGGCTTTCCTTAGGACACCAATTAAAAATGATAAAAATAATGTGTGAACGCCCCATGTGACACACAAAAATAGTCACGACCCTCACCTAAACTGTCCTCTGTCTCTCTCATGTAGCGTTGGGACTACAAATCAAATCAAGTCAGTCGGATCCTTCAGACATTTCATGTTAATTAAATGGTTAAAATAAATGATTCCCTTATATTTAGTTTTGGGAAATCCAATTCATTTTAGTGAGTCAGTTCTATTGGACATAAATGATTCACTGATTCACTTGAGCCCAGCGCAGCCTTAAAGAGACTTTGCCTTATTTTTTTAGCATTTAGTATTTAGTAAATTTCTGCTGTTTGTCACTATATTTTGATTCAGTTATATAAAATTGTGTGTTTTCTAGTATATTAATGTTTATTAAGTATAAATGAATGTTTGATTTAATGTTGTCATCCAATTTGTTTAACCCTTAAGAAATTTAACCACAGTTTTACTCTTGTAGTTACCATGTTTTTTTGTTTTTTGTGGAAGCCATACATTTGTATTAATACAATAAACAATAGTTTTACTACAGTAATACTGTAGTATCCATATGGTTACTTTCTACCATGGTAATATTGTAGTAACCATGACTGTAATAATCATAGTTAATTAAGTGGTTACTATGGTTTTACTACAAATACTGTGGTTAAACTATGCCCTAATAGCACAGGTACATCACCCAGACATCTATTTGATGTGTGCGTTTACATCTGGAAGACATATTTTTTTAGGTTGTTTGCTCATCTGCAATATGTCTATAAGACGTTTCCTCTTGGATGTCAATAAGACAATCATCAGATGTCTTTGAGACGTTTATGATTTAGAATGTTTATAGCCTAAATCTGATCTTTTCACAATATTTAGCAGATGTTAATTAAAATGTGATGCTTTCCAGATGAAAAGATCTAAAACAGACATCTCAAAGATGTGCGTGCGATCTGGGTGGTTACTGTACAAAACAATGTTCATTTTTGTAAGGGCATGTCACCCTAAATAAATATATAACTGTTAGGTGATACTGAATTGTGCTTCTGATCTGATTAAATAATATAAAGCGATTGTTGTATATCTAAAATTATTTACATATTTAAATAACTTCAGTGTAGCTACATACAGTAGCTACTTTTGTTAGTAGCTATAGCAAACAACCTTTTTTTTTAAGAAGCTTGACTGTAGTTTAACTAGAGTAGCTTGGAAAGCTACAGTTTCAAAGTACTTTCTCCATCACTGTGTATAGAGATGGTGTCAAATGATAATCCCATTGTGCTTTGATATATGCCAAGCCAGTCATTATCACAAAATTGAGCCACTGTACATTTTAGGGTTAGAACCAAGCCTCTTTGCTTTTTTTAAATACAATAATGAACAAAAGATTTATAATAAATGACATTTTGCATTAACTGAGCACATGATAGACCAAAGAAAGCTATGCATTCAATAAAACCGTCTTAGAAACATGCACGGTCCTGTAGCCTACAGTATGAGGCATTTTTGGCAGCTCAGCCTAGAACAATATCATGCAATCATGAAGACAGCCAAAGTAATAAACAAGCGCACTTATTTCGCGTAAGGCGCCTGTTATGAGCTTTTTAGTGGGCCTTGGTAAATCGCAGATTTGCAAATGGACAGGCATTCAAAGTGCTGTCAACACAGCGTTGAATTTACTTTTTCGTGCAGGCAATAGGCTGACAATTTCAAAAAGGGGATGAATTTTACATTTGGAAATGTACCTACTGAATCCAGTCTATAAAGCCATGAAATACATAATGATTGTGGCCGATCAAAATCTACATTCCATAATGTTTCATGTAGGCTGATGCATATAAATAAAACATTTTAAATTTCTCAGTCATTTGTTTACATCAATTACCTGACACGTTTTTTCGATGCTTTAGAAATAAAACCGCTCACCACTCCCACATGTACATCCGCTATGCGCCCTTTATTCTTTACTTACCCAGTGCTGCGCTTTCAGGAATGGATTTACTAGCTATCCCGTTAATATTGGACAAAAAGACAAAGAAGAGAAAACGATAGACGATAAAGGATGGCATCTTCAAAGCTACATCACTGTTTCCACCTCCTCTGCCATGTGTATGTGTGTCTGTTTTTTATTTTTTTATTTTTTTGTTTGTTTGTTTTACATGGTCGCCAGCATCCTTCTGTTTGTGATGCGGGATGCTGCGCTGCCTGCTGGCTCTCATCACGGGCTCATTGCTAGTGGAAGGCGTAAAACAGCGACTCGTGTGGTCAAATCCGGCATTGCGTGTGTTTGGTTTTGTGAATCCGATTTTGCAGCTGTGCTGATCACCGGGGCAAGTTGTCACAATGGCTCTATTATAATAATTCTAAGGTTTTGAGTCAAAAGTCAAGTTACACAAATACTTGTTTTCTCTAGCTGTGGCTATCTAGGCGTATGTTGGTTTTCAAAAACCCTACTGTTAACCTAGTTGCTGTTTTTGTGAATTCTGTCCTCCAAAGAAAAATTCTAGTACATGCTGTAAAGTTGTTGGGTAAACCAGTGAACACAATAAAACCACTCTGTGATACACGAAGGCAAGGGTCAACTATATTTTGAAGTTAACTGTTTTCTAACTCAAAATACAAAACTTTGTGAACACAGCAATAAGGGTGTCATTCATAAATATCAGGTAAGGTAAGTTATCACATGCTTTTAAATGTGATAATGAAAAAAACTGGTAACAGTTTACAATAAGGGTTTGTTTACATTAGTTAATGCATTAGGTATGATGAACTAACAATTAACAATATATTAATTAATTATGTTATAATATATATATATATATATATATATATATAATTTGTATTTATTTATTTATTTTTTATTTTTTTTGGCAACACTTTACAACAAAGTTCCATTTGTTAGCATTAATTAACTACATTAGTTAACACAAATTAACAATGAACAATACTTTTACAGAATTAAATAATCTTAGTTAATGTTAGTTTATAAAAATACAATTGTTTATTGTTAGTTCATATTGCGTTAAATAATCTTAACATATAACTTTTGATTTTAAAAATGTGTTAGTATATGTTGAAATGAATATTAACCAAGCTTATTAAATTCTGTCAAAGTATTGTTTATTGTTAGTTCATGTTAACTAATGTAGTTAATTAATGCTAACAAATGGAAACTTATTGTGAAATGTTGCCAAAATAATAATAATAATAATAATATTACAACATAATTAATTAATTAATTAGCATTTCTGTAAACCAAAATAAATGAAAACTGTGTTGTGTAAGACATGTGTTAGGTAGATTAGGCCTACTTCTGAAATGTAATTTGGTGCTGATTGAAAAATTACACAATTAATTGTAATCAGTAACTAAATATTTTAGATTACACTTTTAAGGTAATGTAATATGATTACTTTTGGATTACTTAAAGAAATTTTAGACTCTTCTTGAAAGTTTTGATTCTTTGAAAGTCAAGACTGATAGGAAATGTAATCTATATGTAATCATGTAATCCATAAAAATACTGTAATCTGATTGCACACATTTAAAAATGTCATCTAATTAAAAGTACTTTATTTGTGTTATCTGATTACATAATCCAGGTTACATGTTGTTCATTACCATCCATCCATCTTCTGAATCACACTTCTGTATTTACATTTTGATATTTCAAATGTAAAATACACTGGTATTTCAAAGTGAGTTCAAAGATTTTCAGCTGGCCAAAATTTTAGTAGAATAACAGCTGTGTGTTTTGAATGTTTACTGTCCTGCAGGGAATACTTCACACCTTGAAAGTTCTTCATGGAAGGCTGCACAACAATGCAGCTGTTATTGGCCACAAAACCACTAGAGGGCGCCCAAGATTAAATGTCAATGATGGATTCTCATCACATCTGATTTCATCAATAAGAGCCAATGAAACAGAATTAAATCTGGGTCTAGTTTCACATAAGAGTCCGCCTTACTTACTTAGAGCAGCCAGACTTCAGTAACTGTAAAATGGGATGTATTCTACGAAAAATGTTTCACGGTGTCACACAGTTAAGCCCTGCTCTAAAATACGTCAGATGATCATCTTATGTAAGCCAGGGGCTGGGTGGTCTTTCCCCATTTCTATGGAAGAAAACGAATCCTGAAGAATCCTTAAACAAGATTAAACGCAAAACACTAGAGCTGTTGTCTATATGAACTAAAGTGATCACGCAGTGAAAGTATTCACTATTTATCAAGCAGAGGAAATAGTTTTACACAAACTATTTAGCGCTACTTCATTATTTAACTTCGAAATGTTTCTTTTAAAATTATTACATTGCCTCCACCCCACACCCGAGCTCAACTAGTAAAAGCCATTTCGTTGCTGCCTGGCCATAATCTTTGATTGACAGCGATGACACCCAATCAGAGCAGGTTTACAGTTCACTCTATCCTATTATTCGCCAACTCGCACGTCAGGATGTTCCACAGTTCTACCGCACGCAGCGACCATTGACCAGGACGGGTTAACGTCATCACCTTCCGACCAATCGCAGCTCACTTCTGAGCCGCTCTTTCCCGCCCTCTTCGCTGTATCTGTTACATTCTTTCGCACTTTGTATCAAAGATACTTTGTACCCAGTTGAGTTCCATTGTATTGTTCCATTGTAGCGCCCAACCAGCATCGTATATTGAGAATAGTGCGCGCGCGTGATTTTAATTTGTTATTCTTATTTTATATATATGTTCCTCAAAAGCAGAAGAGAGGAAAAGAAGACGTGACCGTCACTTTGTTCCCGTCATCAGTGCATCAGTAAACAGCAGGTTAGGAAGGATGCTTTCTGCCTGTCACCGTAATGCAGATGTAATGCATGGTGATCTATTGTAATATAGAAACGAGGGCTGGATGGATTATAGAAAATGTGTTTATTTTTTTTGTACTGATTGCAGTTTTGTATTTTTAGCTTGTGTGCTAACCATCATGCGGTGTTTTTGGCCTTGGTCATACTGATATTTGACAGTTCAAGCAGTATCTGCTCTCATTTCCAGTGGATTTCAGCTTAGACATTTTTTACGAATTGCTTGTATTGCGTCTATAAATCAAGCCTCTGATTGTAGGTTTATGGTAAATTAATAATTCATGGCTGAGTATGTTGGTTTTTGGGACCGGGTGCGTTTTACCGCCACATTTATTGTGATTGCTATGACTATTTTATGATTGGCTACTATTTTAAGGTTGCGTATTTAAAAGGCACTGTCTTAGTAAAGGAGAAGAGCAAGCTGATGTATGAACATAGACACCTCTTTCTTATAGTTTTATTTTTATTTTATTTTTTATCTTTTAAACATGTTTTAGGACGCTTTATTCCAACTGATCACACTCAAGTATGTTAGTACAACGTATATGAATTTATTTAAGGGTGTTATTTTTAATTGGGTTAAAGTTCATGCAGAATTCATGCGTTTGGTTTGCCCTCTTCTGGACACTTTTGATAGTGCAGTTTAAAGTCAGTTCCTCATTTGCATGTTCTCTCATAGTTCGGTACATTTAGGTCATGATAACTAATATTTTGATTAATAGTTAATTTATATTATTATGCCTGTAATTATACTGGATATGTGCTGTATGTCTAACAGTGTATACAGAGGAGTCCAAAAGTCTGAGACACCTTACTAAAAGTCTGGGGTTTAAAATCTGATTTATGATTTATTTGATATGCTGACAGTAAAAAAAAATGGTATAAAAAATGCAAAATAGAAGATAGTCGTAATGTACATAATGTAACTTATGCTTTTGCAATGTAAAGCTTTTTGTTTGTTTGTTTGTTACCATGCCTATCAAGCCACTTGAATCTGTATGTGTTGTATGTATAATTATTGTCACAGTATGTATGAAAGTGTAATTGCACACAGTGCGTATCTGGTTTAATACTTTTACTGTGTTTTGGTTGAGCAGACATGCAGAGATAAGGGAACCTTTTGCACTTAGTTACCATGACAACACTGTTGCCATAGATACATCTTGTCTGGATGTAGATGTGGGAGTGATTTTATATATTTATATTTACTGTGCATAACCTTTGAGTATCTAGTCTATCAAAAAGAGAACTGAAAACATGACAAGGCTAAATAAAGGGGAAGAGTGAATGAGAATTATCTAAGAAGGGCCTTAAGTCCACACTAAACATTGTTGAGAAAAGTCCAATCTCATCTTAAAGGAATAGTTCACCCCAAAATGAAAATTCTGTCATTATTTACTCACCTTCATGCCATCCCAGATGTGTTTGACTTTCTTTCATCTGCTGAAGTCAAATGAAGAATTCTAGAAGAATATCTCAGCTCTGTAGGTCCATACAATGCAAGTCAATGGGTGCCAACATTTTGAAGCTCCAAAAATCACATTAGTCAGCATAAAAGTACTCCATAAGACTGAAGTGGTTAAATCAATGTCTTCAGAAGCGATATGATAGGTGTGGGTGAGAAACAGATCACTTTCACATTCTTCTTCTTGTGTTTTTAGTGATTCACATTCTTCATGCATAACACCCCCTACTGGGCAGGGAGAAGAATTTCTAGCACAAAAACCCCCCAAAAAACAACTTAAATATTGATCTGTTTCTCACCCACACCTATCATATGACTTCTGAAGAAATGGAATAAAACACTGGAGTCAGATGGATTACTTTTATGCTGACTTTATGTGCTTTTTGGATCGTCAACCATTTGGCACCCATTCACTTCTACTGTATGGACTACAGAGCTGAAATATTCTTCTAAAAATCTTCATTTGTGTTCTGCAGAAGAAAAAAATTCATACACATCTGGAATGGCATGAGGGTGAGTAAATGATAGAGAAATTTCATTTTTGGGTGAACTATCCCTTTGAGGTTGGAAACTCGCTGATATATTTGTTGATCAATTTTTATAGGCATGAAATGCATCTAAGCTGATACATCTGTATCAGCATTCAGCATTCAATGCTTTTGCATTAATATCACATTTCATAATATCACAAAATGTTAATGTGGATTTATAATGGATGATGTACTAACAACTAGCGAATGCACATAAATGGGACATAGAACAGATAGGAATTGGATGTGTATATGTCCACATAATGCCACTTTGCTTAAATTAAATTTGATGCTGTTGTTTTAAAAGCTCTCTCTCTCTCTCTAGAAATGGCAGAAGCGCATCAGGCTGTGGCGTTTCAGTTTACTATCACTCCAGATGGGATCGACCTGCAGCTCTCTCATCAGGCCCTGAGACAGGTCTATCTGTCAGGCCTGCGGTCCTGGAAGAAACGTGTCGTAAGGCTGAAGGTAAAGACTATCACAAAAACATGACACATACTAGGCTTTAAAGTCAATATACTTTCTTTATACACATTTCTGGTCAAATTATGAATGATTTATCTGTCCATAGAAAGATTTTTATAGTAATATTTAATCGAAATGTAGTAACTTTCTCCTGTCATATAGATGCCAGTTTGCATGATCCAATCAATTCCTGATGGATAGGACTTGACTACACACACACAATTAGATCACAATAAGAGCATTTATTAAAAATGTAAATAGTACATTTCATTTCATGTTGTAATTAATAAATCTGTCTGTAAACATAGTTTTCTATGGATATTTGTGCATGTTTGTGTGATTTTTGTATTGTATGTAGTTTTTTTTCTTGTCCTAAGTTGAAAATCTAACTTAACTCTTTATCCAGCATGATTTGAAAGTTATTAGTTTTCTTTTGTTTATTCTGGGTGTCTGTCCTCATTTTTCTCTTGCGTTCGTACATTCCTTCTCTCGTACAGAACAACGTAATCACTGGCGTGTATCCTGCTAGCCCCTCCTCCTGGTTGTTTGTTGTCGTAGCCATTTTGGCCACCATGTACACCCGCTCGGACCCTTCAATGGGCCTCATTGCTAAAATCCAGGAACACCTACCGGTCAGGTAAAAGAGTGATGGATCATAGTTCTAATCACATTGCTGCCTCACAAAAATCCTATTTGAATCGTTGCAAATATAATTGCAGACTTTCAGTCTAAAGATAGGATATGCTAAACAAATCTGAATTGTCTGCAGTGTGAGATAAGCTGTAGAGACTCAGATATTCTCAAGATATACTGAAAGATTGGTCATCCTCTTGTGTAACTCAATTTACAAGCTTTTCAAAAGATAGGGGTACACACGCATTAACTCATGAACACGCCCAAAAAGGTGTGTACCATCATATGCCTTAATTCAGACAAAAGCATAATCAAAACATGAAAATCATGTTTTTGTGTTTTGTAATTTCATCATTTTATTTTTAGAAGTTGAAGACAGCTGTGTAACTCTCTCTCTTTCTCTTTCTCTCAATTTTTCAATTTTAAAAGGACTTTATTGTCATGATTGTTGACATACAATATTACATATTACATACAAAATGACATATTATTTGGCCAAAGGATCAATACAGAAAAATGTTAATATAAAATAAATGTTTTGTATAATTTGTATGTTTTAAATTATTATTATTTTTTTATTTTTATTTTAATATTAATTTTATGTTTATAAAAATAAATACACTTATTATTTTATTTAATATTTTATGGTAATTAAATAATAATAAACATATTTTTGTATGTATTTTCTGTTTTTAAATATATTTTATTTTAATATTTTTATGGAAATTAAAGAAATTAAAGTTACATATTACATTTTATTTTACTATTGTTTTATGGTAATAAAAATAATACGAAACATATTTTAAATGTATTTTTATTATATTATGTTCTGGAAATAAATAATAATATAATATTATAATCTTTGGGGTTTTTTTTTGTAAATGTTATTTTAATATATGGTAATACAAAATAATAATAATCATATTTTATGTTATATTTAAAAGTAATTTTTATATTAATATTATTTTATGATAATAAAAATAATATTGAATTTATATTAATTTTAAATTTAGTTTTATTTTAATTTTATGGAAAGAAGTAATATTGTGATATATATTTTTTTACAATTGTTTTTATTTTAATTTATGGTAATATAAAGTACTAAACATATTATATGTTAATTTTAAAAGTTTTTTATTTACATTTGAGCATTGTTTTAACATAATAAAAATAATATTAAACATATTTTATAACAAATTTAAAGGTATTTTTAATAACAATAATAATATAGATATTTTATGTAATTATTGTATTTTTTACCATATTTTTTATTTTTATATTTTTTTGTGGTAATAGAAATAATAATAACTCTGTAACTTGTAATATTAACCCCTATCTCTGCAGTGATTCTTTGAGCATGCAGTGTAGGACGGTGGTTTCTGCAGTGTTATTCAGCACTGTCCTCTGGTTGTCTTTGATCTTCACCATGAGACTCTGTCTGAAGCAGTTACTGTCCTACCACGGCTGGATGTTTGAACAACACGGGAAAGTGTCCAACACCACTAAAATCTGGGCGGTTAGTACTAGCAATACTCTCAAACACACCTTACCTACAGTCATCCAGAGTGTAATAATAATTAAATGTACTCGTTTTCAGGCCATGGTTCGGATCTTCTCTGGCAGGCAGCCTCTGTTGTACAGCTACCAAGGGTCTCTGCCCAACCTGCCCGTTCCAGCGGTCAAAGATACAGTCAAGAGGGTGAGAATGTCATGTCTTTCATTACTATTGCAAGATATTTAATGTGAACATTCAATGCAACAACTGAATACATCATTATTAGTTATCAACATTCCAAACGATGTCTCTTTCTAGTACCTGGAATCTGCACGTCCACTGATGAGCAATGCTGAATATGAGCGGATGGTGACTCTAGCCAAAGATTTTGAGAGCAGTCTGGGGAATCGTCTGCAGTGGTACCTCAAACTCAAAGCTATGTGGGCCTCCAACTATGTGAGTGCAACCAGCAAACAAACAATCCACATAGACTTTGCCCAAAAATGAAAATTCTGTCATTTATTCACCCTCATGTTGTTCCAAACCCAAAAATATGACATTTCTTTCTTTTATGGAAAAACAAAAGTTGATATTTTAAAGAATGTCACGACTGCTGATTTCCATACAATAGCAGTTGACAGTGACTAACTTTAAAGCTTAAAACTCCTTTTTCTTGTCTCTGTCTCTTTAAGGTCAGTGATTGGTGGGAGGAATATATCTACCTGAGGGGGCGTAGCCCAATTATGGTTAATAGCAACTACTATGGAATGGTACAGCTCACAGATACAACTTCTTGTGTGTAAGTTGTCTTGATATCTGCCTCCTCTGACCCCTCCTCTTCTTGTTCTCAGGACTTCCTGTATGTGACACCGACACCAATTCAAGCGGCAAGAGCTGGAAACACACTGCATGCTTGTCTCCTGTACCGCAGGAAACTCAACAGAGAGGAAATCAAACCTGTGAGTTCACATTGCAGTCCTGACAGATGGTATTGGGTGAGGTGTAAAAACCTGCTCCTGTCGCCCCAAGCAGTGACAGAGATTGATTGCAGAATTATTTTTAGCTGTGCACTGAGCTTTCTTAAGCTATGGGTGGAGATTTTATCACACTAAAATTATGTTGACATATAATATTTATGTCTTGTGGCGATACTTTTAAAACAGTGTGAATTTTAACGTTTATGGACTGGCCTCATTCACTTCCATTGTAAGTGCTTTAAAAGAAAAGTTCACCCAAAAATGGAAATTCTCTCATCATTTACTCACCCTCATGCGATCCCAGATGTGTATGACTTTCTTTCTTCTGCAAAACACAAACAAAGATTTTTAGAAGAATATCTCAGCTCTGTTGGTCCATTCAATGCAAGTGAATGGTGACCAAAACTTTATAGGTCCAAAAAGCACATAAAGGCAGCATAAAAGTAACCTATATGGCTCCAGTGGTTTAATCCATGTCCTCAGAAGCAATATGATAGGTGTGGGTGAGAAACAGATAAATATTTAAGTCCTTTCTCCTTCCTGCCCAGTATGTGGTGAAATGCACAATGAACGCAAATCGCCCAAAACAAAAGAAGAACACTTAGGTGAAAAGAGCACTTAGAAGGGCTGCTTGAAAGTGGAGATTTATAGACTTAAATATTGATCTGTTTCTCACCAATGCCTATCATATCAGATCACGGCAGTTTTTGATGCATGAAACCTTGATTAACATCATAAGTGAACTTATGGGGAAAATGATTCAGAATATGGCCTTTGCAACATGTGATTGAGAATGAATGTGTGTTGGAGCACAAACTAGCTGCTGTACTGTAGCCTCCCATTATCCCTGTAGGTTTGGCTGCTTCACTGTTTCTAAGTCGTAAAATAACACCTATTTCCTCCAGACTCATTATTCTCTCTCTCTTTGTCTGTCAGAGTCGTGTTCCGGGTTTAAATATTCCTCTGTGTGCAGCACAGTGTGAGAGGATTTTCAACACCACACGCATTCCAGGAGAAGAGACGGGTAACACGCTAACATGCACATGCATACATACTTACAACAACTTGCAAGTATTCTGAAAGAGACCAAGCAACACACACTTCTATACATGTTTACTGAACCATCTAAATGAGGAATGAGCATGTTTTATATAAAGTTAATTAGAATAAACATGAACCAAACCTAGCCCTAGAAGAGAACAGGTTTTTTTTATTATTACTATATTTAAAAACATCATTATTTACCTGAATCAATTTGGCCTTTGAGCATGCCCCCAAAGGGAGGTTTTCCCTGTGTTCCGAACGGGATAAATATGCCTCCGAAGGGCACTTCAAAGGAGGAACGCTTGTGGCCGCCATGTTGAAGTGCCGTTCCAAACTGAAGTGCTCATAATTAATTACTTGCTTCAAAGGACCCTTTGAAACATAAGTTTCCATAGGGTTTAAATGATGGACACTTCGCTGCCAAACGAACCAGAACCGGGTTACAGTGAGGCATTTACAATGGAAGTGAATGGGGACAATTTTTGAGGGTTAAAAGGCAGAAATATGAAGCTTATAATTTTATAAAAGCACTTTAATACTTTAATTAACACATTAATTCTTCAGTTAATACTCATGTATTATTTGAGCAGTAAAGTTGTTTAAATTGTCATTTTTACAGTCGTTTTAGGGTTGGTTGACGTTACATCGTCATGGCAACGAAGTTGTAAAATTGGCTATGACTCGACGCAGAAAAGGTTATAAAGTGATTTTATCACATGAAAATTATGTTTACATCGTTTGTCTTGTGTCTATACTTTTGAAACAGTATTTTAGCGTTCAAAAATTTTTCCCATTGACTTCCATTGTAAGTGCCTCACTGTAACCCAGATTTTTGCTTTTTTTAAAGAAAAGGAGGGATGAGTCAAAATAAATTTTTGTAGTGATCAATAATGTTGACTGAGCTTAACTTGTATTGACCCCGGAATATTCACGTAAGTACGTATCGAATAATTGATATTTGTGAGCCCTACACCCTTCAACCCTCCGAAGCTCTCACACTGGAGGGTAAACCTTTCGAAGGGTTGTGAGTCCTTTGGTATGGAATGCAACCTAGTCAGATTTAGCTCATTTCTGTGGACAATTGTGTTCCCGTTAATTTGGTTAAAGTGCCACAAGCTGGTTACAAGTTTATGTATTTACCATAAAAAATGGTAAATCTAACCCTAGCTTTTTTTTTGTTCTTAAATCACCTCCCAGGATGCTATAACTAAACAAATCACCTCAAAATCTACTAATAAATATTTGAATATTTGACACCTGTTGAGTTCCTGGAGGTGTTCAAAAGGAAAACATATAAGCACAAAGCATGAACACAACAGAACTTGTATACATCATTTTAACATGTATCATGTGTGTTTGTTTAGATTCACTGGTCCACTGGCAGGACAGCGAGTATGTCGCCGTGTTCCACAGAGGACGATATTTCCGCCTGTGGCTGTACCACGCCGGCCGCATATTGTCTCCCAGAGAGATCGAACACCAGATTCAGCGTATCCTTGACGACATGTCACCCCCAGCGCCTGGAGAGGCCAAACTAGCAGCTCTGACTGCAGGGGACAGGTAGCGTCTACTGATATACATCAACAGGGTTGTTTGACACGGAAAAGCAAACACACGTACTCAAAGCTGTTTGCGTAAATACACATGCTGTTTTTAAGGCCAAAGGTTCAGTGACTGTACACTAAGAATCAGGGCAGCTGTGAGAAGGCCAGTTTCTGCACGTCTTTCATGACTTATGTACACTTAGTTCTAGATAGTTGATGCTAAACTGTAATATGGTAAATTTGACTGTAAGTCTAGCATCTAGCTTGCAGCTTATCGGTAGGGGATTATTTATTTAGCCTTTTTTTTAATTATTGCTAAATCATAAACAATGCTATCGCATTAATATAATAGCTATTATATTAATTAATATTAGTAATATGTCTAAAACACAGAAGAACCAGCATAATGCCAAGTTTTTAAGTTTATGATGAGATGTTTTTTCTAGAATCCCTTGGGCTCAGGCCAGGAAGGAATTCTTTGGGGCAGGGGTGAATAAGAGATCTCTAGACTGCATCGAGAAAGCAGCATTCTTTGTTTCACTGGACGACGATGAGCAAGGCATGATGGGAGATGACCCAGCTGGCAATTTGGATCGCTACGCTAAGTCCCTGCTGCACGGCAGGTGCTACGACAGGTGAGTTGACCCGGTCACTCTGTCCAAAACAAATTCGCAAAACATTAACCTCAGCATTATCTAATGTTCAGGACAACTCGTCTACAGAAATACCAAATATCTCCTCATAAATATTCAACATGCAGTGAGGTTTAAGTCCACATTGAAAGATTGTTTATCTGGAAATAAACAAAGTTTTAAAACATTGTTTCTATGAAATATTTAAATGTAAAATAAATAAGATTTTATATACAGTACTGTGCAAAAGTTTTAGGCACTTGTGAAAAATGTTGCATAGTGAGGATGTCTTCAAAAATAATGACATAAATAGTTTTCAATTATCACTTAATGTCATACAAAGTCCAGTAAACTTAAAAAAAGCTAAATCAATATTTGATGTGACCACCTTTGCCTTTAAAACAGCCCCAATTCTCCTAGATACACCTGGACAGTTTTTCTTGGTTGTTGGCAGATAGGATGTTTCAAGCTTCTTAGAAGAACTGTGGTGAATTCTCCATCTATTTAGTCTGTCTCAATTGCTTCTGTCTCTTTATGTAATCTCAGACTGACATGATGTTCAGTGGGGGGCTTTGTGGGGGCCATGACATCTGTTGCAGGGCTCCCTATTCTTCTATTCTAATCTTTTCTATATGCAAATGTAATGTTTGGGAGTCTAACATTTATATTTCCTATAGACAGACTAAAGCTGAAGATATAAATAACCATCTTAAGACAAATGCTTTTGTGAAACATCTTATGTGCCTAAGACTTTTGCACAGTACTGTGTGTGTGTGTGTATATATATATTGTGGACTAGTCAAACAACTAATAAAATCACAAATTTCACTAGTCACAAATATACATCAAATTACATCATAAAATGTGACATTTACATTTTCAATCCAACTTTTCACTCACATTGTTATGCTAACAATATAATTTGTGAATCCATATTTTTATAAAAAAAATTGTAACACTTTACAATAAGGTTCCATTCGTTAACATTAGTTAATGCATTAGGTATCATGAACTATCAATGAACAATATATGTTTCACAGCATTTATAAATCTTTGTTAGTCTTAGTTTATAAAAATACAACTGTTCATTATTTATTCATGTTAGTTCATAGTGCATAAACTAATATTAACATATACAATTTTTGACTTTAACAATGCATTAGTTTATGTTGAAATTTACATTAACAAAGATTAATAAATGCTGTTTAAGTATTGTTCATTGTTAGTTCATGTTAACTAATGTAGTTCACTAATTTTAACAAATGGAACCTTATTGTAAAGTGTTATTAATTTATTTGTCGCTTTCTTTCAAAGTGTTTTGAAACTGCGTGTTTGCTCACTGTGTGTCTAAGGTGGTTTGATAAGTCCTTCACTGTGGTGGTGTATAAAAATGGGAAGAATGGACTCAACGCTGAGCACTCCTGGGCAGATGCACCTATAATGGCTCACCTGTGGGAGGTGAGAGAGAGAGTGAATGTATAAAAAAGAGACAATGTTAACATAATGAACAAATTAACATGGCAAAGTCAGAGAGGCTAATTAGTGGTGTTTGCCAAGGAAAAGCATCACTGTTACTATTGCTCATAATTAGGGTTGGGGACTTGAACAAATCCCTGACCCCAAGTATCAAACTCCGGCGTTGCATTGTTTTATGTTACAGACTTAAACAATACCTTAAATCATGTGGATTTGTTTGCTATTTTCTAAGCGAGTGGACTTAAAGTTTTCAGTTCCATAGACTTATTTTGCCATACAGACATGCATCACTTAAACTAAAGTCATATCTAGAAGCCAGACCAGAATATCTTAGAGACCTAAGTGTGGGCTGTTTTGACCAGTAAGCAACTACCCAGAACCCCCTAGAAACCAAACAGCAACATTTAAAAAAAACATTAAAAAATACACCCAAGTAACCACATAACAACATGCAAAAAACACTAGCAACTGCATAGCAACATGCTAATAACATTCAGAACACCTTGGAAACCACATAGCAACATGATAGAAACACTCAGAACACCCTAACAACCGCAGAGCAACATAAGAACACTCAGAACACCCTAGCAACCACAAAGCAACATGCTAAAAACACTCAGGACAACCTAGCAACTGCACAGCAACATGATTAAAAACACTCAGAACAACATAGCAACCGCAAAGCAACATGCTAAAAACACTCAACACCAAAGTAACCACATTCCAACATGTTAAAAACACTCAGAACACCATAGCAACCACAAAGCAACATGCTAAAACACTCAGAACACCCTAGCATCCTCATAGCAACATGATAAAAACACTCAAAGCAACATGCTAAAAACACTCAACACCTAAGTAACCACATACCAACATGTTAAAAACACTCAGAACACCCTAGCAACCGCAAAGCAACATGCTAAAAACACTCAGAACACCCTAGCATCCTCACAGCAACATGATAAAAACACTCAGAACAACGTAGCAACCACATATAAACATGTTAAAAACACTCTGAACACCGTTGAAACCGCACAGCAACATGACAAAAACACTCAGAACACCCTGGCAACCGCATAGCAACATATTAAAAGCATTCAGAACACCCTAGCAACCTCACAGCAACATAATAAAAACATTTAGAACACCACAGCAACCTTACAGCAACATAATAAAAACACTCAGAACACCATAGCAACAGCATACAACATGCTAAAGCATTGAGAACACCCTCGCTATCATAAAGCAACATGCTAAAAACACTCAGAACACCCTAAAACCCGCACAGCAACATGCTAAAAACACTCAGAACACACTAAAAACCGCACAGCAACATGCTAAAAACACTCAGAACACCCTAAAAACCACACAGCAACATGACAAAAACACTCCAAACACACTAGCAATTACACAGCAACAATAAAAACACTCAGGACACCCCTACTGACTGCATAGTAACATGATTAAAACACTCACAATGCCCTATCAACCACTAAGAATACCCTAGCAACTGCACAGCATATAATAAAAATACATAGAACACCCTAGCAACCACACAGCAACTTGTTAAAAACACTCAGAACACACTTGCGACTGCATCACAACATACTAAAATACTCAGAACACCCTAGCAATACCCTGGCACCACCCACAACTCTCGAACAACCGTATGGCAATGCTTTGGCCACCACTCACGTTTTCTTCAGAAAATGTAAAAATCTAGTTATTATGTTTGTGTTTTTCCATTTCTGTTCCCTATTCTATTTCTCTCTCCCTCAGTACGTGATGACTACAGATTGTTTCCAGCTGGGTTATAATGAAGAGGGCCATTGTAAAGGTGAGGTTGACTCTTCCTTGCCTCGACCTCAGAGATTAACCTGGGACATACCTGAACAGGTACAAACTCACATGATCACACCTTCTCATGTGAACATACATACTGTATATGGTATATAGTGACAGTTAATTAAGCCTCTAAATAATTGATCTCTCTCTCTATCTCTCTTGTGTTTGTGTTTAGTGTCAGGAGCGTGTGGAACAGTCTTTAGCTGTGGCTCAGGCTCTAGCTGACGACATCGACTTCCACGTGTTCCCTTTAGAAGACTTTGGCAAGGGTGCTATCAAAAAGTGTAAAATCAGTCCAGATGCCTTCATTCAAATTGCATTACAGCTGGCTTATTATAGGGTAAGACTAGACCTGATGTGCAGATATGTATTGTTTCTTCGACCGTGGTTTATCCAGTCTGAATTTAGAGTCAGAACAATGACACAGCATAATCTGACCACATTGATCCATCCTTTCCTCTTGTTCCTCCCCCAATACAGAACCGAGGCACATTCTCTTTGACGTATGAAGCATCTATGACTCGTTTGTTCCGTGAGGGGCGGACTGAAACCGTGCGTTCCTGCACCAGCGAGAGCTGTGCCTTCGTCAGAGCACTGGAGGATGGAGAGGTAACAAACACTTGAGCATGACTTATTTATAAAGGACGCTTGCAGTACGCACATGCACATTTTACTTTACTCCTACAAGTTATGTTATCATTCACTGCAATAGGTTTTGCACAATGCCAACATTTTAGTAGTCAATACCAATGCCAGTGAAATGTTACAATTCTTCAAACCAATTTCAATACTACAACAAAAACTGTTGTTGAACACTCTTTTTTTTGTATCACAGCACAAAATCACACACCCCTGAAACCTCTCTCTCTCTCTGTCCTGCAGAGTAAGGAGGTGTGTCGGCGTCTGTTCCGTTCAGCGTCTGAGAGACACCAGCAGCTTTACAGGTTGGCCATGACTGGTGCAGGCATTGACAGACACCTGTTCTGCCTCTACATTGTCTCCAAATACCTGGGAGAGGAGTCACCCTTCCTCAAAGAGGTGTGTGTATGTGTGTGTGTATGTGTGTGTGTATGTATGTGTGTGTGTATGTGTGTGTGTATGTGTATGTGTATGTGTATGTGTATGTATGTGTGTGTGTGTGTGTGTGTGTGTGTGTGTGTGTGTGGGAGTGTGTGTGGGAGTGTGTGTGGGAGTGTGTGTGGGAGTGTCCCTGCTATTAGTTTACATCTGCCAAACAAAGAAGTTAAAAAAATTTGCAGTTGCAGGTGACCAATCTCAAAAAGAAAGAAAATGTCCAGGTCTTATTTCACCAAAAAATAAAAAGAAAGAAACAATAAATAATTTTTTGCTTAAAGAAAATTATGACACTTTACTTTAAGGTTGTAACATTAGTTAATGCAATAGTTAACGTGAAATAACAACTTAACTAATTAATTAAATACTTTTACATTACAAGTATAGATCACAGTATTATTTGTTGTACTGCCTTTCATTTAAGCAGATCTACATAAAAAAAAAAGCATTGTATTACATTAATGAGATTCTTTTTATTTATTTATTTATTTATTTTATCCCCTTTTCTCCATAATTTGGAATGCCCAATTCCCACTACTTAGTAGGTCCTCGTGGTGGCGCGGTTACTCACCTCAATCCGGGTGGTGGAGGACAAGTCTCAGTTGCCTCCGCTTCTGAGACAGTCAATCCGCGCTTCTTATCACGTGGCTCGTTGTGCATGACACTGCGGAGACTCCCAGCATGTGGAGGCTCATGCTACTCTCCACGATCCACGCACAACTTACCACGCGCCCCATTGAGAGTGAGAACCACTAATCACGACCACAAGGAGGTTACCCCATGCAACTCTACCCTTCCTAGCAACCGGGCCAATTTGGTTGCTTAGGAGACCTGGCTGGAGTCACTCAGCACGCCCTGGATTCGAACTCATGATTCCAGGGGTGGTAGTCGGCATCAATACTCGCTGAGCTACCCAGTACCTACCCCCCCCCCCCCAATTAATGAGATTCTAATGAAAATCACCATTGAGAATAATGAAAAATACAAAAAATTTTGTTTTTAATCTTAATTATCCTAAAATAGTTTTAAAAAAAATATTTATTTTGTGAGATTCACCCATCTAGCTATCTATTTATAAAATATTTTTAAGAGGTAATATTCAATTTTTTAAGGCTGCTTTGTGACTTTCGTGTGTGTTCATCAGGTGCTTTCAGAAACATGGCGTCTCTCCACCAGTCAGACTCCTCTCCAGCAGGTGGAGCTGTTCGATTTTGTCAATCACCCAGACTATACTACCTGTGGTGGAGGATTTGGGCCGGTGAGCAATATTCATGCTTAGACACAACTTAAACATCATAAAGAACACTTTCATTTGTTATGTTATTGTGTACTGTATGTTATATATTATATGTGTTTTGTTATACATTTTAATTTGTGTGCTCTCAACAGGTTGCAGATGACGGTTATGGCGTGTCTTACATCATCATTGGAGAAAACATGATCAACTTCCATATTTCCAGCAAATACTCCTGCCCTCAGACTGTTAGTACACTAATATGTGCTTCTGACACCAGTTTCTTGAAAGTAAAGAAATTACACTGTAGGCTATCCAAACTAGTTTTCTGTGGTCAACTAATCGGTCTTAAGGAAGCCTTGTATAATTAGGCTGCTGTCGCGTTCATTTGACCCTGATCATATGTTCGGGGGCCTTTACCCAAAGCACGTTCTTGAGTTCAATTACAGCTGGAACTGAATGCAAGGCAAGTGGCAGTATTTTTAACGCATCATCTTAAAAAAATGCAATGCTCAGGGCGCATGACACAAAAAAACAGTGCAATTCGCGACGCAGTGGACAAAGGACGCCTGTAGCAGCAGTGCTTTAAAGGGGGTGTATTTAAAGATGGCACTTATTGTTAGAGTGCTTTATCATACAAACTATCTAACAGCTAAAGCACAGAATGCTGTTAGCACGCTAATTAAAATATCACCACTAAAAATGTCACAATTAATAAGAAAAAATTTAATGCTAATCCACTTTACTAATCAACTATTTGGTTGTTGGACGACTAGTCGACCATCTTGACTCGTTCCTAGTCCTAATGATGTGCCACACCACAGTTCTCAAGCGTCAAGACATTTCCTTTGCACTCGTTCAACACGAAAATAATTTTGTCACGTGCATAGTGACAAAATCACAGCCAGTAAGAACATATTTGATGTTTATATACAGCTACCGTATGTGAAGTAAGATTTTGGACCAGTGAGATTTCACTGTGGGCGGGGCCAGCCAGGAGAACATGACCACTTTTTCAGCTGGCTTGGTTCTGGAAGTATATTCCCATTTATTTCTTCCATAAGGATTTGATCCTACATAAAAGAGTTGTGAGCCATGAACCAAACCAATCAACTTCAAGGTGAATCACAATATTACAAACTTTGATTTATAGCAAAAAAAAATTTGAAACCCCCCAGGTTTATGAATGTTATGGAGAAAGTGAATGTGATTTTTACTTCTGGAACTGACCAAAAATGTCTGTTGGGACTAAAAAGTGGTGCGATAAAGAGATCTAACATGATTAGTTTGAAACCACATAAAATGATAATTCTTCTCTAATTTTCTGCTTTCTCACTCCCTCTTTTGTAGGACTCTCATTTGTTTGGAGCTCAGATCAGGCAGGCCATGATGGACCTCCTGCAGTTGATGTCACCAGACAAGACAGACCTATCCAAACCTCAGCAGAACCACTCACAGAAACCCAAGAGCAAAAAAGACCTGTAGAGGTAGAACAGATAGACCACAACAAGAAAAAAACATGTGTGTGTGTGTGTGTGTGTGTGTGTGTGTGTGTGTGTGTGTGTGTGTGTCCATGCTCGTTTGAATGCATGTTTGTTCATCCGTACAAATATGCATTCATACATTCCATGCTTGTTGTAAAAATGTGTCGATGCCATGAAGCCATGAACAATGTAATGTAATAATGGTGGAAGCTGCTTCGTCGAAAACCGTGAGTTTAAAAATAAAACTATGAAAGAGGATTAAAATACAGAGGTAGTTTGATAGCGCAAAACCTTTTGTGTTTACCGTGAGGGCCAGTTTCTTAGATGATATAGAATCAATTTGGTCCTAATTTTTAGAGTTTATGAAGAATCTAAATTGTTAGCATACATTACCACCAGGGTGATGGGAGTCTAATGATCAAACCTGTTAGCTTAATAGTGTAAAAGACTGACGTAGGTTCAGATCACATGTTGAATCGCTATTCTACCTGCTGAGGAAGGCACTTAATCGCAAGTTGTGGTGTTCTCTGCACTTATAGTACTATACATCGCATCCCAATGGAAATTCTCCATTTTAACAGGTTATGTTAAAGAGCACCTATTATGGTTTTTCAAATATTACCTTTCATGTAGTGCGTTATATAGCTGTTTGTGAATGTAAAAAAGTCTGCAAAGTTTCAAAAATCAAAGTGCAGGACAAATGGAGTTATTGACTCCCAAAAGAAAGAACCGATTCTGAACACCTGAAACGAGTCGTTAGTAATTCCAGACTTACTTCCTGTACTAACCTACCTAATTTGGTAACAAAAAACTTTGACCCGCCCTCATACACTACACTTAGCGGTAGACCAATCACAAGAGACTGGGACATCTGACCAATCAGAGCAGAGTAGGCTCTCTGAAAGGAGGAGTTTTAAATGAATCCTCTTGAACGGATCATTGAACGAGTCGTTTTTGACACTGGGAAAAAAGGTAATGCTGCAATTTAAATTATGAGCAAATTAAAGTGTTTTTTGACCTTGGATGCAAGTAAATCTATTGTATGAGACCTTTAAAACAAAATTAGGCACATTTAAAAACCATAATAGGTGCTCTTTAAGGTGTAAGACTTTGAATAACTTGACCTAGGACTAAAATCCAGTGCAGTTTTACTTGAATTCCAGAGCAGAACTACCATATATTTTTCAGTTTTCAGTGACTAATGACTTGGAATACTACACTTGACTGTAGTTTTAAAAATGATTGTCCTGATAAATTGAAGATGACATGTTGATCTCACTTAGTCATATTCATTTTAAGTGTACATTTTGTTTTATTATTTAAAAATACAGTGTTTTTGACTCAAATGTCAATTTAAAACCATAACTTTGTACCTACAATGTATTTAGGAACTTGGAGTTGGTTGTATTTACCAATGTGAGAATGTCTAATGGTATCAAAAGAAAATGATGCCTGAGGAGAAAACATATACGCAACAACATGTTTCTATTAGTATTTTCTAGATACGCAGTTGAGCTCCGTTGTTGAAGGCCAGTTAGTTGCAAATTTTGTTTACTTTGGTTGAAAAAAAAAAGAATACGGAAGAGAATTAAGGAAATATTTCAGATTCGAAACGAGTTAAGCTCAATCGGCTACAGTTGTGGCATAATATTGATTACTACAAAAAATAATTGAGGCTCGTCCCTCATTTTCTTTCATTTAACTTACAATGGAAGTGAATGGGGGCCAATCCGTCAACATTGAAATACTCACTTGTTTTGAAAATTATAGCCACAAGACGTAAACAGTATGAGTGTTAACATAATTTTAGTGTGATAAAATCGCTTACTAACCTTTTCTATGTAAATTAGCATACAATGTTACACCTTCGTTGCCATGACGATGTAACGCCATAATCCCAAAACGCCGAAAACTTTACAGCTCAAATAATACACCATTTTTAACAGAAGAATTAATGTAAGTGCTTTTATAAAATTATAAGCTTTACATTTCGGCCTTTTAACCCTCCAAAAATTGGCCCCATTCACTTCCATTATAAGTGTATAATGTAACCTTGATTTGTGCTTTTTAAAGAAAAGGAGGGACGAGTCAAAATAATTTTTTGTGGTAATCATCTTTGCCACAACTCTGTCAATTAGCTTAACTTGTATTGAACCCAGAAAATTCATTTCGAAGTAGTTGCACACACTTCTGAATACCTCCTATGGATATTTTGGTCCCAAAATAAGTAGTTTTGGGTAATATTTTTGCCATTCTGCTACTAGAGTTTAAATTTTCCTTTCTGATTGGTGACGTGGAGATAAATTTTGTCTTGAATAATACAGTATGCATTTAATAGTGGTACGCATTAATAAAAAATAAACATTCCATTGTAAATGGGGAGTTTAAAAAAAAATCAAAACTAAAGGGCAGGGCATTTTGCCATCTTTACAGTAAATTAAAAAAAAAAACACAAAAAAAAACTTGAAATTGATTTCATCTGATAAAGATCTCCATTAATACAGTTAGACATGTGATATGGACCATATGATGACTATTAACAGTTATATGTTTGAACCAAATTGTTGCATGTTGAAACAACATGTAGGTGGTTAGTTAATGTGTTTTCACAAGGTAAAGGAATGGGATTTTATTTGGAAAATATCACAGCCTGTTTCATACATCGAAAACTCACTATAATCAATCTACAATCTACATCGAAAAGCATTTCATGTTTCTGATCTTGCTGTTAGTCCTCTGCGACCTCTGCCTAATAGCATTGAAGTGTTGCCATTACAATTTAAGAAGAACAAAATAGTATTTGAAATGAAGGAGCAATGTTAACATTTAGGCAAGGGCTGTTTGACTTTGGTTACCATTTTGATTTCCACTTTGCAGTCCTTTGGCAGCTATACCTGTGGGCAGTATGATACTCTATCTGTGGTCTCGGTTGCATCCTCATTATTCAGCTGTTGTTACAATATAAAGTTGCCTTTCAAGTGCATGATTTCTTGGTTCCACATCTTATATGGTCAATGTGGAAATATTGATATATACTTCAAAACAATGTGCTATCTTTTTCTGTACTGCCTAACACTGCTTATACACCTTAAACTGTATATCTGACTTTTCAAACCTCACTTGTGATTTTTATTATTTTTGTTATTACTACTGTTGTCAGTTTTCTAATAATTAACTTGAAACTGAAAACAGTAACAATTGCAAGAGTTTGTGTAGTGCTGATATTAGTCTGGAAAGACAATGTTTTACCTCATCTGTCTTATGAATGTTTATTCATTCTCCTGGGCCAGTACTGTATTCTGTATCTGCTCGCCTTTTCTCACATTTGGTTTCAGATATATTACTGTGCACTGCAGAGCTTTACACTTTCTCTTGTACTCGATTGTACTTGGCAATTCGTCCTTCCTTTACAATTTGTTTGTAAAAGAAAAGGAAGACAAAAGGTCAATTTTTTAATTAAACATGGTTCAAGCACACATGTGTTTGTGGTGTTATTATAATGGCATGATGTTTGCTTTCTGCATTGTATTAGTTTGCTTGAAGTGAGTACCAAACAGTGATTCATTGTTAATGAGTTTGGGGGCACTGTTAATCATTTGATTTGGCTCCATTCTCCCCTTTTTTTTTTTTTTGAGTTTCGGGAAGTTAGTGAGACTTATAACTTTCATTAATAAGTAATTAAAAAAACATGATTCCATATATAATGTGCATTCAAATAGTTATCAGTTAACTTTGACTCATACACTGTATATTCATGACCATAAACATTTATTAAAGAATTATGAAGCCTTATTATAAATTGCTGCATAAATCTATTAACACAAACCTTCTAAATTTGTTTAAAAAAAAAAATTTTTTTGTAAAATGCAGAAAGCTAAGGTAGTTCACAATACATTTGTAATAACAGCAGTGTGTATGTGAAAATATGAGTGTACTCTATACGGTCAGTTCTTTTTGACTGAATACAGCATATACATCACTGCTCTGGTTTTGTGCTGGTGTGAATCCTGATTCTTCAGCGATCTCTTTCACTCTCTCAGCGAAATCTGCCACTTGCTCTTTGGAAAGGTCCAACAGGTAACTAAAAATGACAAAGAGTAAAGCATTTAGAAAAAGACAGAATGCTGTTCATAAACTATAGTATGCTTCAGAACTGATGAGCACAGTTGGCGGACAAACATTTGTGTGTGACGACAGACTTACTTTGCCAGCACTATTACAAGAGCAGCATCAGGTGCTGCAATCTCTCACAAAGTAGAATCCAGCTGATGAGCCATACTGAAAGAGAGAACAATACTTATAGTTATCCAAAAGATACTATAAAGTTAGCCATGATGCATTATTTGGTGAATTTCACAATGAGGTGTCCAAGTCACATTTTACTTTAAAAAAAAATGCATAAAAAAAATAAAGTTTATTAAGATTTTGTTTTTGAAATGTGACATTAAATTCAGGACAATTAAGCTCATTTTACCCCCATATTGTCATTACTGTAACATGAAAAATGCAGCTGTTGTACTGCCTGTTAAATTATTATTCCTGGTTCAATACAAGTTAAGCTCAATCATCAGCATTTGTGGCATAATACTGATTAACACAACAATAAATTTCGACTCGTCCCTCCTTTTCTTTAAAAAAAAATTCTGGGTTACAGTGACTTACAATGGAAGTCAATGGGGTCAAATTGTAAACGTTAAAATACTCACCATCTCTAAAGTATAGCCACATGACTTTTGATAAAATCACTTACTAACCTTTTCTGTGTAAAGTTATGTCCAATAATACAACTTCATTGCCATGATGACGTTACAGCTCAAAAAATTAGCGAGTTTTAACGGAAGAATTAATGTAAGTGCTTTTAGAAAATGTAAAGTTTCATATTTCTGCCTTTTAAAACCCTCTAAAATTTGGCCACATTCACTTCCATTGTAAGTGCCTCACTTTCACCTTTTTATTTATTTTATTTTTAAGAAAAGGGGGTGGTTATAAACAGTATGCCACAAATGCTGTCAATTTTTTTTTTAATATTGCAACAAAAAACAAAAAAAACTAAAAAAAAAAACTTACAATAATGAGAAAAAGCATTACATAATTAGAAAGACAATACCAGATGCATAAGCATTAAGAGAATGATACTCTGTATTTCATATTATAGTCATGACAATTGGGGGATAAAGTGTGCTTAATGTCACAATGCGTAATATATAAATATCATAAAGGATTCTACTAGAACACTGCATTTTTATATGCAAAATATGATTTCATTTTTTTATTTCTTTTTTAACTTTTTTATTTGCGTTTGGTTTTGGGGTGAAATGTGACCTGGGCAGGATTTGTGAGATTCACACCTTTACTTACACAGTTCTGTACAGAGACATCTGCTCACTTTTATATTATATTCAATATCACAGATTTTGTATGATATCTACAGTATTTGATGGACAAACCTGTTTGATACTTTACCTGGCTGAACAGAAGACTGTGTTAAACAAGTTCCTATATTTACTTTTAAGAGGGAGTTTTGAGAGAGAATCTGGAGACAGAAACAACACTTTCACTCCGTTCACTTTAATCAAATCTGTGAAAACACGCAAGAATAGAAGCAAAGAGGAACTGTGACTATTTTGCGGCTTTGACCTTCTTGCATCATTTCACAGTGATTTATAGGCAGATTAACTGTGGTTTGAAATAATCTGATGTTACCAAGCGGATGTGATTGTCTGTTGTACTGTTGCTCTGGTTCTGTGTGAATTTGAGAAGCAGGTTGAATAGTTTGTGTCCTCTCTGCTGTTATGGGACTGTCTGTGGGTGGAGAGGGTGCATTGTGTGCAGTGGCAAGACCTTCAAACAACGCCATGACATTCACTTCGGAAATATCCTGAGCTGTCTGAGAGAGGTGAACAGAGAAAGGTAATGCCTGATAAATGTAATCTTTTCAATAAACATACAATGCAATATACTGTGTAATACAGTATATGCTATAATCATAAGGTATAAATATGTTCTTGGACAGAATTCTAAGAGGTAAGGTGCCTGTTTTAATGTAATAATGTTCACTTCAAATTCTTTCATGAGTTTGTTTTTTGGTGACTTTTATTTAATTGTATTTAATTTTATTACCTTTGAATGTTGATTGTACTGTTTCTTCAGCAGCTCTTTGTTGTCCGTCTCTACGCTGAAGGACAGGTATGGACTGGAGACAATCTCACCCCAATATCCTCTAACTGCAATCCTGTCTCCTCTCTGATACAAAAACACTCAGTGTCTCATAGACCCTACATAACAATATTAAAGTATTACAGAGATGTTTTGGTCAAATTTGATGCAATTACTCACATGATTGAATACTCGGGTGGAAAGCAAACTCTGATTGGCTGATTGGTATATCCCCTCCCTCATTACAAAATGCCACACCACTTTCCCTCCATTTCACATACTGATGTTTGTTGATGACGCCACACACACAAAAAACAAAAACAAAGCTCAGGATTGTGAAGGAAATAATGTTATTTCATCTGTCTGTCTGTCTACATACACCTTTGCCAAATACATTTAAACCCAGTTTTTCACAATTTCTGACATTTAATCGTAGAAAACTTTCCCTGTCTTAGGTCAGTTAGGATCACTAATTTATTATAAGAATGTGAAATGTCTGAATAATAGTAGAGAGAATGATTTATTTCAGCTTTTATTACTTTCATCACATTCCCAGTGGGTCAGAAGTTTACACTTTGTTAATATTTGGTAACATTGCCTTTAAATTGTTTAACAGCAATGACTCGTGGTGGCGTAGTGACTCACCTCAATCCGGGTGGCGGAGGACGAATCTCAGTTGCCTCCGCGTCTGAGACCGTCAACCCGTGCATCTTATCACGTGGCTTGTTGAGCGTTACCGGAGACGTAGTGCGTGTGGAGGCTTCATGCTATTCTCCGCGGCATCCACGCACAGCTCACCAAGCGCCCCACCGAGAGTGAACCACATTATAGTGACCACGAGGATGTTACCCCATGTGACTCTACCCTCCCTAGCAACTGGGCCAAGGAGACCTGGCTGGAATCACTCAGCATGGCCTGGATTCAAACTCGCGAACTCCAGGGGTGGTAGTCATCGTCTTTACTCGCTGAGCTACCCAGGCCTCTGCATTGGACAGTTCTTAACCCAATTCCAGTGATTTCAGCAGTCTCCTTATTTGTTTTCTTTGCTTGATGCAGACCAATAATTTACCCCTTCTGAAACACAGTAACATCTTTTCCACGACCACGGGATACATCTTCCGACATTTTGGCCAGGCAGTGTACTTGAAATTAATAATATTAACATATGAACTAATGTTATAGGTTGGTTATTAACACTTTACAATAAGGTTCCATTCGTTAACATTAGTTAATGCATTAGGTATCATGAACAAACAATGGTTTATTGTTAGTTTATAGTGCATTAGCTTATGTTAACAAATACAATATGATCCTCATAAGCATTTTATTCTATTGACACTCCAAGTTTCTTGGTATCCGAATATTGTCTTGGGTAATAGGGACTTGAAGTCAAAAAGGTTGAGAACCACTGGTTTAGATGATCGGCCAGTAGATTTAGTATTATTTGTATAAGGTTTAATCAAAATTATGGTCAAATAATCCATATTACACAAATGATGTTTTATGCAAACCTGCTCAACAAGTTTCAGAAGGATTCAATGTAATGTTCCTTAAAATGTTTGGGTTGTAGGATAGGATTTAATAAGAGCTTCAGGTTTCAAAAACACACGTCGAGACACCTGCGTTCTGTATCAGTCATTGAACTGTCTAGATTGTTTTTAGCGCATGTGTAACGTTCTGAACAAGTTCAGGTTGCAAAGAGGGGACTGTTACAATGTTTAACATTATTCCAGATTGTTCTGCAACAAGCAAAGTTTCAGCGCTTGATAAATGGCAATGTTTTTCCCTTCGGCTCTAGTGTGCTGAGGGGCCGTGTGCCTTGTATGTTTATTGATACAGTTACGAATGTTGCCTACAATGCTTACATAAAATACAGCCTCAGCGTCAGAATATAAGCTCCAGGTGTAAGTTAAGTAAATAAGACAGGAATATATTACTATTGTGTATACAATATATCCTCAAAGTAATACAAATACTGTATTATATTATAATGGCAAACTGGACAACAATAAATACATTTGGGTTATAAAATTAATAAATAACAACTGAATTCCAAAATGTTACTGGGTTAGGTAGTAGGTTTAACACACCCTGTTCGTAAAAAAAAAAAAATTGTATACATTTATGTAGGTAAATATTGCTTTTTTTATTACTGTACTGTGGAAAAACTGGAAAACATGCATTAATTATCTTTAACTAGATTTTTATTTCATTAAACATTTTGAAAGTACTTGGCTACAATGGTTGATAGGATGAGTTTAAAATTATGATTTAAAATAAATTGTATGTAATTTAAGCAAAAATGTTCAAAATGGGGCCCCAGCTTGGTCGGTTGCTTGGGGCCTCAGAAATCGTAAACCCACCTCTGCTGGAACCTACAGGGTTTCATGTGATTTTCCTTTTGCTGCTTCATCTTGAATGTCAAGGGGATTTTAATATACTTGTTAAAATTATGTATAATTTTACATTAACTCCATTTAGTTATTTATTATTCAGAGCCTCCCCAAGAGTCTATCAAATGCTCCTGCATTCTGTGGTGTCTAGTGGCAGGACAATACAATACAACAGATTTATTGTCAGTCATTGTTGAATTTTTTTCTTTGACCACACCTGCAACATTTACAACAAAGAGTAAAGACAAATACAATAAAATTAATAAAAACAGTCAAAATAATTCTAATAAAATTTATACTAATATCTGTCTGTCACCAGAGGGTAAAAAAAATCCCTTACTTGCATATATATACAATTATTAAACACATCGACCACCATTTAAAAATCATTAACAAATTAACAAATTCTCCTTGTGGTTTGACGGCTGGGGTAACTTTTATTCGCCATCTGCTAAAAGTGAAAATGAAATTAGATGATTCAGAACAACCGAGTTTCTATTTGCGGATCAGATCACAACCAACGAAGTGCTCCAAAACTGTAAAGAACTATTGCTGGTGTCGACTGGAGGTAACTGAATATTGGCCTATATATATTTAGAAAGAAGTGGTTACTAAGATATACACATGCAAGCTGGTTTATAACCTTAACATCTGCTTCTAATCAACTGTTTGCTGAGCTGAAGGCCACACATACAATACATAGCATTATGCGCACAAACAGAAAGTAAAACTAAACGTGGCCAAAGATTATTTTACTTTAACTTAGCTCGGTTATTGTTAAATTGATGTATAATAAGCAATACAATATACTAGACCTCGTTTAAAAATATAGGCTGATTGCCATACTTATTTGTTTCCTTTTTTCCTTTCTAGTCGCAGGACATAAATGTACAGGCCCTACCGTCACCACTGCAAATGCTGAGATTTTCATCACTTATAAATGACATTTTTACCAATGATGTATATCTTACTGGTTTCGTTGAAACATACCAGAGACCTATACAATAATCAACAGAAATTTGTCTTCGTCCGCATTTATGTCACAGCTAAAATTCAAATGTAGGCCAATTTTCTGCTCATGCCATTTTTGTACCAGTAGAGGGCAGCAAGATGTCTAATTTAATTCTAGTGATTTGTCCTTGAAATGTACAGTATGTGAGTTTATGAGAAGTATAAGTTACTTTATCCTTAAAGGGATAGTTCACCCAGAAATGAAAATTCTCTCATCATTTACTCAGCCTCTTATGCCGTACCAGATGTGTATGACTTTCTTTCTTCTGCAGAACACAAATTAAGATTTTTAGTGCATAAAGGCAGCATAAAAGTAATCCATAAGACTCCAGTGGTTAAATCCATATCTTCAGAAGCGATATTGTAGGTGTGAGTGAGAAACAAATCAACATGTAAGTCTTTTTTGTTTTTGTTTTTTGTTTTTTTTACTATAAATCTCCACTTTCACTTTCACATGCAAGCTGGTTTATAACCTTAACATCTGCCTCTAATCAACTGT
The DNA here is from genome assembly GCF_019703515.2 of Myxocyprinus asiaticus. NCBI lineage: Eukaryota > Metazoa > Chordata > Actinopteri > Cypriniformes > Catostomidae > Myxocyprinus > Myxocyprinus asiaticus. Next base: position 32,420,714 of record NC_059387.1, read on the forward strand.
TTGCTGAGCTGAAGGCCACACATACAATACATTGCATTATGAGCACAAACAGAAAGTAAAACTAAACGTAGCCAGAGATTATTTAAGAACTATCACTTTAAGCGTAAAAAGTGAATAAACAAACATTGTTTTGAAGTCACTAATAAAATTGCTTGTTGGGATTGAATAAATAAGAAGAAATGTTGATAACAGAACATTACCAACAGAAGAAATGCTGTGGCTGATGTTTTGGGAGTAGCTTGAATCCCCTCACCAAAGTAACTAGAAGTTTTAAAACTTATATTGTAGAATTTTGGCTTAGCTCAGTTTTATCTGTTTACATTTTCTTTCTCTCGTACCTTCACATAATGGCATCACAGTTAGCATAGATCTGTTGTATCTATGCTGAACAGTTTAACAGTGTTTTTTTAGAAGAAAATTGAATTAATTTACCGTTCAGCTCAACCTTATGACTTTCTCAGACTCACCAAGACTTCCCATGTTCATGGAAACATGTTTTATTATGTTTATATACATGTTTATTTTCTAAGCTTACAGTGGATTTTTCATCTGCATCTCAAGAGATCCAGACATATTAAAAATGTATGAAGCTGAAGAAATATCACAAACGAGGCAAGGCAAGTCGAAAAAGTTACCTGTGACTCTGATGCTTTGACTGAGTAACAAGTACCATACATTGAACACTTACAAAAATGACATAAATTGAAAATGATTCTGTTGTTTCTCTCTTTTCACTTTCCCAGAGTTCTCTCTTGTTTGCCAGACTGACATTGTATTTGCTGATCCTGGAGATGATGTTGTTCTGGCCTGTCGTCTTGAGCCAGCTATCAGTGCTGCTGCAATGGAAATCAAGTGGTTGAATAAGGCAGATCTTGTCTGTCATTATAAGGATGGGCAGGTGACAGAGAGTAGAGGCTATGAGGGGAGAGTAAGTCTCTCATTACAAGATCTACAAAGAGGAAATGTGTCTTTGACACTCAGAGACATCAGAGGATTACAGAGGGGCCTCTATATCTGTGAGGTCATCCATGAATGGCAAACAAAACGAGAATATGTCTTTCTTTATATCAGCTGTAAGTATTCTGCATGACCAAAAGCTAAATATGTTTCAAAGATTATCCATATAAGCCCCAAAAATAGCTATACATTTTGTCCAGCTCAGAAAGTTTCTTGTTTTATTTGGCTTAAGCAGAACTGCAAGGAGTTCAGATTGATTTTCTGTTTATGTTTTTCACTGGTATCATCCATTAGTTTGGTTGAAAACAACTTTTAACATTGTTTGACCTTTAGCAGAGTTGCAGTATGCTTTTGACAATATATGGATTTCTCTCTCCAGCTGAAAACGTAAGACTTGTGGTTCCTACTGACATCATATCTGCTGATGCTGGAGCAGATGTCACCTTGCCTGTTCATCTCTCACCTGAAACAAGTGCAGTTTCCATGACAGTTATGTGGTTTAGAGGGACAGAGCTCATTTATCAGTACAACAATGGACAGGGGACAACAAACAGATGCTGTGAGAACCGAGTGGGTCTGCCCATCCAGGAGCTGGGGAGAGGAAATCTTTCTCTGAATTTGAGAAATGTTCAACAGTCTGATTCAGGAAACTACACTTGCAAAGTTTTTCAAGATGGATATCTGTTCACAGGATTAGTTCACTTGCGAGTGAGAGGTAAGGTATTATGAAAGTTGTATCTATGCTATATTCTACTTTTCTTCTCTAGCTTGTTCCTGTAGTTCATTCATGAAAAATCACTTTAGTAGTTTTGCCAAATATTAGTAGTCTATTTGATGCAATATGCAGACTTAATTAATAAACCTTAATTAAAAGCAGGTTTACATTGTTTTATCCACCTGAATAGTTTATTAAGTTTGTTGTAATCATAAGACAGGCGTGTAGCATTTTTAAATATAATTTTTTTTGGATGTAGTCTGCCAGTTTTATATTAGGCCTCTTTTTTTTCATTGTCTTTGAAATATGACTGGTGAAGAGATGATATGTTCACATTTGTGATATTTGGTTTATTTTAGAGATTGACAAGAGTGATTATACAAGGCACCTGCAGGATATCCTGACACAAGTATATAATGATACTGTGCAACAAAAACTGACTAAGGAAAACATAAAAAAGCTTGTAAAAGCACTATCTCTACTATTTCATGGTAGAAATAAAAAGAAAAACACATTTGTTGGTAAGTTTGAGGGACAATGAGAAGCAAAATTTCCTTTCAAAGCTTCCTCCATATTATTTAAAACTAAGCTATAGATAAAAATATCAAATGGGAAGTTCTAAAACTACATGGCAAAGTTCTCATCTCCAAAAATAAATAAATAAATTAATAATAATAATAATATCATCTTTTTGTTTTTTTGTCTACCTCATTTCAGTTTTAGAGCCTACATCCAGAAGGACAGATAGTATGGAAAGAATTCCTCCATTCTGTAAGATACTACTATTGACTGATCAAAGACGCTTTTGTGTATTTCAGTCTGGTGTGTTTAATTGTAATATGGTTGTAAGAAAGATCAAAGAATTCTACACGTTACTGTAACTGCTGTGCAGGGGCGTAGGAACTTTTAACACTTTTTGAGGAAAAATAATTACATTTAATTACATTTGAATACATTTAATTTGCTTAATTGTAGTGGAAGGAAAAAAGCGCAGCTGTCTGCCTAAACCAAAGCCTTTAAGGCCCAGCAGAAGCCTCTGCCAGCTGGTTGCTTCGGCAGTGGGCAGAACAAACTCGGCACTCCCATTGGCTAGCACTCACAGTCCTCGTTTTGATTCAGCAAATCAGTTCGAGTGAACGCAGACAACATTAATGCTAATGAGCCCAACAGCCTGCTGGCAATCAACCTGAGACAAGACATGAGCAAACTGAGAAGTCATGTTTGACTGTTGTAAGTTAACGGTCGTTAAACCGTTTATTTGTGTTGTTGGTAGAAGTACCACCAGCGCATGCAGCACAAAAATGGAACAGGACATGTGTTTACTGTCGACGTGATGTGTCACAACGGACACTTCCAGCGTAGACAGCATCATTGATTATAATGGAGTCTATTGCTTTTGACGCAACGTGCCGCTCACGTCCACTGTAGGCAGGGTGTTAGAATGTGATCCCCCCCCCCCCCCCCCCAAGTTTTCAGATCGTTCCTACGCCCCTGCTGCTATGAAAGGGTAATTGTACCTTTTGATTGGGTTTTATTAGAGTTATAGAGTTTTGTTATATAGTATGTAAATTTACAAGGATTTGACATGCTAAATGACATGATTTTCTCAATATCTTGTGATTGCCTGCAGTGGGAGATGGCAGCTCAGTGGAGAGCCTGGAAATAGAAGACACTTCCGGTACATTATATATTATATACTATTGTAACAGGTGAAGGGATGGGCAAGGAGGAGGCAATAACCGGCTGAACAGTCAACATAAAGTTTACTGATATAAATAATCTTAAAACAACATAAAGCATAAAGATGTACACACAGCGCGGCCGCTCGCGTCTCTCTTGAACTGGTACCTCCGGCTCATCTTTATCCCCCTCTTGTCTGATTAGCCCGACTCAGGGCCGGTGGTGTGTCCTCATGGCCCGGCCCCGCCCTCCTCCTTGTCACACTGCTAATATATATATATATATATATATATATATATATATATATATATATATATATATGTTCTAGGAATTGCCATTATTGTATAGATAGGATGGATACATCATAAGGAGTTCTAAACAAAATAACATAAATGGCTGTTTACTACATGACAAATTTCCAGGATATAAATCAAAATGTAAATTGGAAACTGAGGTTTATTTGTTTGAGTTTTGTAAATTTGCATGAACTACATGATAAGCTACAAAGTCAACTTCATAACTGGACTTTTATTTTTTATTTTTTTTTTCACTTCTTCCAAATAATTTTGTTTCCCTCATTTCAGTTGTAGGTCCTACATCTAGACGTACAAATAGTATGGAAGGAATTCCTCCACTCAGTAAGATCCCACTTTAAATAATCATAGATGCATGAGTGTTTGTGTATTTAAATCTTACCTTAGAACTTGAGCACAATCTTGAATCTTAAAGGGATAATTCACCCAAAAAATAAAATTTTCTCATCATTTACTCACCCTCAATCTATTTCAGCTCTTTAGTTCCATTCAATGTAAGTGAAAGATGGCCAGCTCTTTAAAGCTCCAAAAAGCACATAAAGGCAGCATAAAAGTAATTCATACAACTCCCGTGGTTTAATTAATGTCTTCTAGAGCGATATGATCGATATGAAACCAATAAATATTTAAGTCCTTTTTTACTATAAATGTTCACTTCCGGTCACTCTCCAATGCATGTTCATGAGAGGCCCTCTTGCATGGTGTAAGCACGTTGGCTTGTTCTCATGTGAACATGACATTAATTTAACCAATGGTGTCTAATGGATTACTTTTATGCTGCCTTTATGTGCTCTTTGGAGCTTTAAAGTGCTGATCACTATCTACTTGCATTGTATGGACCTACAGGGCTGAGATATTTTTCTAAAGATCTTCGTTTGTGTAGATTAATTGATGCACATAAAAGATAAGCTGTCTCTTTGCATCTTATTTGTTGTATGATCTCATGTTGCCCACAGCAAATGTAAGTACCAGTAGTGCTCACTACCTATCAATGTATGTTGTTTTTTTATGTTTATTTTGAGTGAAGGGGTAACTTACAATTGTTTTTTATGATTTTGTTAGTTCAAAGTCATAGATATTCTGCATATCCAGTTTCTTTGCTTGTGTTTCAATATTGCAGTGGAAAGAGAGAGTGGAAATCAAAATACAAGACAAACAAGAGAAAGGGGAATAGCCACCGAGCAAGCAAGATCCTTCCCAGCTATGCCATCAGTGCAAAGAACATCAGCAAGAGAAAACACACTAACACAAGAGAGGCCAGAAGCAACAATGCAATGGACTCTGCCAGAGAGAAGACAAGGAAGTATTGCTACAGCACAAGAAACATCCACTCCAGCTATGCCATCACAGGATCCACAAAGAGAAGGAACAGCAGGATCAGCCATGTCACCAGCAGGAGGGAGGACACAAGCACAAGAGAGGCCAGGATCCAGCACACAAAGGACTCAAAGGAGACATGAAAGTACAGAGAACAAATGCCAAATTTTGTAATTAAACATGTACTCTGAGACATACAGTTACCACTGGTCTACTTTGGTTAGCATGATAAACTTATGAGCAAACATTTGGTTAGCTGACCATATTTGAATTGGTTTTAGAATCAGGACCCGCACCAGCAGACTTCATGGCAGCTTCTCATGATACATATATCAGCCTCAGACTGGACTCACATTTTATACTTCTCTTAATAACACACTGACAACTGACTATCTACACTTTCTTTGCCCTGATCTAGACTTAAAGAACACCTATTATGGTTTTTCAAATATTGCCTTGTAAGAGGTGATTGTGCATTTAGGGTCGCCGGTCCGAAACTATGGAAAAGTCAACCTCTCCACATCAGGCTAACCCCTTCAAACTGAGCATTCAAATCTGTCCTAAAGACTTACCTGTTTTCTCTGGTTTTAATATCCCATAATTAATATTAAGAATTCATATCCCAAAATATTCATTTTAATATTTTATGTGTTTTTACCTTGTTTCCAGTTATATCTGTTAGATGTGTAAATCAGGTGTTTATTGTAATTGTCATACTGCTATGTTGCTTGGAACCGCACCCAAGACTTTCACCCACTGTTGCACTTGTGTATATGGTTGATTGATAATAAAGGAATTTGATTTGATTTGATCACTGTTTGTCCTGAAACCTTTAACTGAAGTGTGTAATTTTTGTACCATTAGGGTCACTAAACTGAGTTGCAAAAATTAACATTGTTTTCAGACAAGTTTACCGAACACTCTTCTGACACTGGTTGAACAAACGATAGTCCCTTCCCAAACACACGCCACTGGTTGAGTCAGTGTTGCTGTTTGAAAGCACCAGAGACCCAGTGTTACACATTTTGGGGAAATCAATCTACAAATTGTTTACTTTTAGTTGTTTCTGCATAGTAAGCTGAGATAGGTGAAAATTACACACAGCAGCTTTAAATGTGTTATGTTGGAGTCTGTAATCATTCTCAATGTTTGTAAAATCCCAAAATAAATAATTAAAGGAATAGTTCACCCCAAAATGAACATTCTCTCATCGTTTACTCACCCGTATGCCATCTCAAACTCTTATGACTTTCTTCTATGGAACACAAAGATATTTTGAAGGAGATATGATGTGTTTATATCAATATAATGCAAGTCAATGGGGTCCAAAACTTTCAAGCTCCAAAAGGACATAAAGGCAATCGAGTTTCAAATCTTGATTGCCAAGGAGACTGCAGATGTCAAGACTTATAGTGAAAAAGGAGTTACATTTTAGTCCGTTCTCACCCAAAACTTATTATATTGCTTCAGAAGACATGGATTAAACCATGGAGTCACCTTTATGCTACCTTTATGTCCTTTTTAGAGCTTGAAAGTTTTAGACCCCATTCATTTACATTGTATGTAGAAACAGACATATCCTTCAAAATATCTTTGCTTGTGTTCCGCAGAAGAAAGTCACATGAGTCTGAGACAACATAAGGATGAGTAAATGATGATAATATTATAATTCTTGGGTAAACTATTCCTTTTAAAGGTGCTGTAATGTGTTTAGTTTCTGATAGTTTTTAGTCTTTAAAAGTGTAGACTGGCCCCCTGACTCTTTTTGCTGCTTACAGAGATAATTGTGATTTCAACATGATCACACAGGAAATCAGCGTATTAGTGCAGAATGTTTTGCCATCCATATTAAGACCCAATGTGCCGAATTCCAAATAAGCGGCACCAAGCAGCAAATGTTCATGCCACGCTATGCCATTGATGTCACATCTGAGATACTACATTTGCAAAGTAGTATGTGAAAGAAAGCTGTTTTGGTGATATGGACATTTTATGCATGGGCTTTGTAAATAATCACTGACAGGACCTTTAAATGTATACGTTACCACTGAATGCAAAATAAAATGTATATTATGTTATGAGGCTAGAGTACTGAATCCAGTTCTTATTCTAATTTAATGCAATATTGAGTCCTATCACAAATCACAACACAAAGTTTGTTATTTTGATATTTGTTTACTCTTGTTGTCTGTGATCTTAAGGTATGTTGCCATACTGTTCACAAAGATGATACTATCTTGTTTTGCTCAAACTATGCACCCTATGTACTGCCATTGTATAACATCAGTGAGCACAACATTTTTTCAAAATTTCTCCCTTTGTGTACCGAAAAAGAAAAGAAAGTCATACTGGTGTAGAACAACACAAGGATGAGTAAATAATGACAGGATTTTCATTTTGGGGGGAACTATCCCTTTAAGCACTGTTCTGTTCCTTATTTTATGTTGTTAATGGTCTCTTTCATTCATTAGTTATATTTCAGTCATCTTATTTAGATGTGTTTTATCCATAATCGACATGTAAATGACTAACTTTATTTTAATGTTACAGTTATGACATACCTTTATACAGTGTGGGTGTTATGAACTTAACATCGTCCTGTGTGCATTTCTTTTAATGCATCCAACTCAATTATTTTATAGATATAATTAACACCTGGCATGTACATGTCTGAATAGATAGCGAAAACCAACAAGTGTTTTATCCCTGCTCTCCCCCTTCATCGCTGCTTGACTTTGACGAAATGAAGTCGTGGCACTTGAAAGATATAACTTTTTAAAGAAAAATAAAATTTTGGCTCTTGTAAGTAAACAGCGGTATCACTTTTTCAAGATTTATAAATAGAAACCAAAATGATGCTGACATTTGTTGCATCCCACAGCGCAGCACACTGAAGGTATATGGAGTTTTGGTTGTTATACAGTGATGTCACATGAAACAGGTCAGTACTAACTAATAATTAAAAAAGGGATATTTGTTAAAAATCTTATTATGAATTAGTAATTAATAATATGATTTTTAACAAATGTTACTTTTTGGAAGATGTCTCATTCATGATGTTGTTCTATCGTGTCATCTTGAGCCAGCTGTCAGTGCTGCTCGAGTAGTGGTACAGGACTAAACTGGTCTATCATTTTAAGGATTGGCAGGTGACAGGAAGACTTTGAGGGTAGAGTGAGTCTCCTCGTGGTGGATCTACACAAAGAAATTGTCTCTGAAAATCAAATAGTGAGAACTTCAGAGAGGGGTGCTATTGTTTTAATATTGTTGTCCTCCTTGACTTGTCTGCTGTTACACAGTGAACCACCAGATTCTCTTGTCCACTCTCTCTGACCTGGGCATCACAAGAACTGTGCTTGGATGGTCTGAGTCATACCTCACAGGCAGATCCTTCAAGGTCACCTGGAGAGGAGAGGTGTCAAAATCACACCAGCTGACCACTGGTGTTCATCAGGGATCAGTGCTTGGACCACTACTCTTCTCAGTCTGCTCTACATCACTCGGATTGATCATGCGTTCAGGTCATTTTTGACCCGGGAGAGGTAGAAAATAATTTTTTAAATACCATAGTTTTTAGTATAGAAACCAATCTTTTGACTTTGTCAAGACTATCGAAATACACATAATTTTTTTTTCTCCAGATTTTTTAATAAACATTTTTTTTTAATTGTTACATATTTTGTTTTTGCGGGTCAATTTTGACCTGGGCATCAACTGTGGATTTACATATAGTATTATGTAGATTTTTTTGTACATCTATGAATTCGATTTTTTCTTATTTACACTACATTTAGCAGCTTTCCTATACTCTCTCACACACTTTTTTGTCTCCCATTGGGACTGCATCTTGTTTACAAACATGCACAAACACATACACATACAGTCACACACAGACACCCACACACACATTCCTGAACAAAACAGACATGATAGATGTAACAAACATAACAAATAAACTAAATCAAAGGTACTAATGACTAAAGGGGGTGTGGCAAGAGCAAAAGTTAATTTACACATTAGTCTAAATAGGGCTTGAAAGAGGAGATTGTCCACATTTTATTCTGCAATCATCTGATGATGAACCAGCTTACAGCAAACTCACACATCTACATTTGGCAGTTCATGCAAGTAAATAGAATAGATTCTGCTTAAAAACATAATAAAGAAGTATGAATGTTGTATCTTGAGCTGTACAGTTGTTTTGATGATGTTAAGTTGAAAAAGAATGTTTTTTTTTTTCCATAAAAGTTGTATTGAGCAGTTATGAGTAACAGGAAATTAATTCAAACTACTAGTAATTCTCACATTATATGTTAATATACATTTTATATTATGTTATATTTAAATACAATTTCACAGAAATGTTGTTTAAAAATATATCTTCACATGTTTCACACTGGTTTTGATGTAGTATGTATAATTTTAAATGTCAAAGAATTTCTACATTTTATTATTTCTAAAAACAAAAACAAAAAAATGGCATATTAAATATTCACTTTTAGATCTTTCAGTTAACCTGCCAAAAATATCAATCTTTTTACATGTGTGAACAGTTAAGAAGTTATTAATGACTTACAATATAGTTTTAGATTAAAACCATCGGCTTAAGAATCATTTATAAGCTTTAAAGAAATAGTTCACCCAAAAATGAAAGTTCTCTCATCATTTATTCACCCTCATGCCATCCCATATGTACATGACTTTCTTTCTTCTGCAGACTTTTATAAGAATATTTCAGCTCTGTAGGTCCATACAATGAAAGTGAATGGATGCCAAAGTTTTGAAGCTCCAAAAATCACATAAAGGCAGAATAAAAGTAATCCATATGACTCCAGTGGTTAAATCCATATTTTCTGAAGCAATATGAAAGGTGTGGGTGAGAAACAGATCAATATTTAAGTCAATTTTTAATAGAAATTCATCCTGCCCAGTAGGTGGCGATATGCATGAAGAATGTGCATCGCCAAAAACACAAGAAGAATGTGAAAGTTAAAGTGGAGGCTGACTGAACAGGGATTAGAATTTATAGTAAAAATTACATAAATATTGATCTGTTTCTCACCCACAACAATCAAATCGCTTCTGGAGACATTGATTAAACCACTGGAGTCATACGAATTACTTTTATGCTGATTTTTGGAGCTTAAAAATGTTGGCACCCATTCACTTGTATTGTATGGACCAAAAGAGCTGAGAAATTCTGCTAAAAATCTTAATTTGTGTTTTGCTGAAGAAAGAAAGTCACACACATCTGGGATGGCATAAGGGTTAGTAAATGATGAGAAAATTTTCATTTTTGGGTGAACTATTCCTTTTATTCCACCGGGTCAAAATTGACCCACAAATGCAAAAGGTGTATGCAGATTCTGAACGCAATAGGAGGGTTAAGGCGCATGGGTTTTCCTACTACTGCTACACAGATTATACGCAGCTCTACATGTCATTCCTGCTTGACGACCCCACCGTCTCAGCTCGTATCTCTGCCTGCCTCTCAGAGATCTCAGCCTGGATGAAGGAATGTCACCTTCAGCTAAACCTTGCCAAGACAGAACTCCTCGTGATCCCAGCCGACCCATCTGTTGACCACAACCTCACTATTCATCTTGGTTCAATTACCCTAACACCATCCAGGACAGCCCAGAACCTGGTAGTGATGGTCGATGACCAGCTTAACATCGCCGCCCACATCTCATCAACTGCCCGATCTTGCAGATTCACACTTTACAGCATCAGAAAAATCAGACCTTACCTGTCTGAATATGCTACACAGCTCCTGGTCCAAGCTCTGGTCATTTCAAGACAGGACTACTGTAATGTCCTGTTAGCCATCCTTCCAGCTAGCATGAATAAGCCACTGCAGATGGTCCAGAATGCAGCAGAGCATCTGGTCTTCAATCAGCCAAAGAGGGCTCACATCACCCCACTCTTGATTTCACTCCACTGGCTGCCAGTAGCTGGCTGCCTGCATCAAATTCAAGGATTTTACTCTGGCCTTCATGACAGCCAATGGAACAGCACCCTCTTCAAATCACTCCTCCAGGTCTATGTCCCAACTCGCTCTCTGCGGTCAGTGAACGAACGCCGCCTGGTGGTCCCGTCACTAAGAGGCACAAAGTCTGTTTCACGATCATCTACTTTCTCTGTTCCTCTGTTGTGGAATGAGCTTCCAACCTCCACACGATCTACTGATACTTTCTCAGCATTCAAGAACCAGCTGAAAACACATCTGTTCCACAAGCACTTAATTAATCCACACTAAATTACTATTTAACAATTTAAAAAAATGTCCTTGTCTGTCTCTTTCTTCTGCGCTAGCTTCTATAATACTCCAGGAACTTTGAGGACTTGGCAGTGTGATACTGCAGATATTGTTGACTTTTGTATGCATAATGACTTCTTATGTTCTTCATTTGTATGTAGCTTTGGATAAAAGTGTGTGCTAAATGACTAAATGTAAGATTAGCCCAGTCTCAATATGAGCTGGCATGTTGGGTTAAATGTACAATTCAGCCTTCTGGGTTAAAATGGGTAACCCAGCTAGGGTTACTTTAACCCAACATGTGTTCTGTCCAATATTTACTCAGCACTGGGTTGCTAAATGGGTCATTTTTAACCCAGCCAATTTTATAGTGTAAGTAAAGTAGAGTAAAAATCAAATTTTTTTTGTTAACTGTTAAATGAATAACAAATTATTTCATTTTAAATAAGTTACATTTGTCTTATGACAGTCTTTAGGAAACCTATATAATCCACTGGTGTACTTGATTTTTAGAGCCTTTCAGAATCGCCATATTGTTGTTGCTGTTGTTATAATTCTTAGAGGGATTTTCTTAAATTTACTTCATTTTTTACTTTAGTTTGAATTACTCTGCTTTAATCACTTCCATGATTTCTGTTTTAGATCCTGCATTTAGAAAATGTGCAAGTACAGACATATTTCCACCACTCAGTAAGACAAAGTGTGTGTGTGTGTGTGTGTGTGGGAGCAGGTTTAAATGGTTCATGATGACTTTTTTTTTAGGTTACAAACTGGTAATTACATTATTATGCTATAAATGTGGTTTATGAGGATATTTCTAGTGTCCCCATAATTTAAATCACTTAAAAAACATACTAAACGATGTTTTATTAAAAATGTAAAAATGCAGAACGTTTTCTGTGAGGGTTAGGTTTAGGGTTAAGGTTAGGGGACAGAATCTATAGTTCGTACAGTATAAAAATTATTATGTCTGTGGAGAGTCCTCATAATGATAGCTGCACCAACATGTGTGTGTGTGTGTGTGTGTGTGTACAGGTTTCACTATATTTGTGTGCCAAATTTTTGAACATTTTGAAACTTGTTGAAAACCCACTAGTTAAAAAAAAAAAAAAAAGCAAGGCCCATAAATCAGCCAAATCATGTTTAGCTTTAAATCTACTGATGTGCATCAGTTTCTGTGAGGGTTAGGTTTAGGGGTAAGGTTAGGGTTAGAGTTAGGGGATAGAAAATCATTAGCCTGCAATAAAATCAATGGAAGTCTAAGTGATGTCCTCACTTATATAGTGAAACAAACCTGAGTGAGTTAGTGAGTGAGTGAGCGAATGAGTGAGTGAGTGAAGAGAGAGAGAGAGGAGGCTACTCTAGTGTTAATTGTTAAATCTGAACCTGCAATTCCTCTTCCACACCACCAGAGGTCCATCCTGATGTTTATGAAAACACTCTAACCTTATAATGTACAGTATATGAGATTGTCATGAGGGCACAATGTTTCCAGCATATAATGTACCTCGTCTTGTAAAATAACCTCTTTTTCCTTAACTGTTTGATTTTAGTTTCCAGTTTATTTTTATTTTTGTTTTGCCAATTAATATCAAGCTTTTATTTCTGTTTCAAATAACCAAAATTGTTTCATATTGTTTTCGTTACCAAGAAGAATGACACTACTCCAAACATACATGCTGTTATAAGTAAATTTTCTCTGCTTTTGTGTCATTGTTACAGTGGAAGGAGAGAGCGAACAGGCCACAGAGCACACAACATTAACCCCAGCTGTGCTGTCTGAAATTCTGCTGAGATATCCATCAGTACAGATGGTCCAGAAAGGCACATCAAAATCAGTCGTGCCATCAGGTGCTCATAGAGAAACACAAGAGGGTCCAGAAGCACCAACGCAAAAGAAGAGAGGAGACCAGAAGTTACAGAGAGAATGTGCACAATTATTTAATTAGACACTGTGACGAGGAGGAGGGCATGGAGTTGTCCTAATCAGCCGGGAGGGGGATAAAGATGAGCCGGAGGCGCCAGTTTGAGAGAGAGAGAGAGAGAGAGAGACACGGCCACTTTGTGTGTGCCTGTCTGTGTATTTTATGCTATGTTGAAGTTCATATGTATCATTAAAAGTTTACATTGACTGCTCAGCTGGCTCCCGCATCCTCCTTTCCCTTAAGCAGAGACGTTACCCATTACATTGGTGCCGAAAACCGGGAAGGAGGAAGGTGCGCTGTCATGGAGTCCTCGCCACTACCGTCCGCCGGGAAGCGGAGGAGCCATGGCCGTCTGCCAGGGGACGGAGGAGTCACTACCGGGAGCCGGAGGAACCACTGCCATCCGCCAGGAAGCGGAGGAGCCATTACCATACATCAGGGGTTGGAGGACTCGCTGCCGTCCGTCAGGGGAGGAGCCAGGAGCAGCTATGTCAGGGGGTGGAGGAGTGGCTGAGGACCAGGCGACGGCGTGTCCAGGGACTGGCGGGCAAAGTTTTTCTCTCTCTCTCCTCTCTCTATCTCTCCCCCTCGCTCTTTCCCTCTCCCCTCGCTCTTTCCCTCTCCCCTCTCCCTCCCTTCAACTCTCCCAGGGCTCCAGAGAGTCGGGGAAGACCTGCTGGCAGGAGGACGGCCAAAAGGGCAACACCTCCCCTCCAGGAAGGGAGGGGAGGGGAGTACGTCACAGGTTTCACCAGCCTGAATCGGGCGGTGGAGGAGTGTGACGAGGAGGAGGGCGTGGCCGGGATGTGAGGACGCACGTCAGGCACTGAATTGCCCTAATCAACCGGGAGGGGGATAAAGATGAGCCGGAGGCGCCAGTTCGAGAGAGAGACAGAGACACACATGACCGCTGTGTGTGTGTGCGTGTCTGTGTGTTTTATGTTATGTTGAAGTTTATTTGTATCATTAAAAGTTTACGTTGACTGCTCCTCCTTTCCCTTAAGCAGAGACGTTACCCATTACATTGGTGCCGAAACCCGGGAAGGAGGAAGGATGCGCTGTCATGGAGTCCTCGCCGCTGTCGTCGACCGGGAAGCAGAGGAGCCACAGCCGTCTGCCAGGGGATGGAGTAGTCGCTGCCAGCCGCTGGGAGCCAGAGGAACTGCTGTCGTCCCCCAGGAAGCGGAGGAGCCGTTACCATCCACCAGGGGTCGGAGGACTAGCTGCCGTCCACCAGGGGAGGAGCCAGGAGCAGCTGTAGTCCACCAGGGGGCGAAGGAGTGGCTGCGGACCAGCCAACGGAGTGTCCTGGGACCGGCGAACAAGGTTTTTCTCTCTCTCTCCTCTCTCTCTTTCTGTCTCTCCCCCTCGCTCTTTCCCTCTCCCCTATCCGTCCACTCATCTCTCCCAGGGCTCCAGAGAGGTGGGAAAGACCTGCCGGCAGAAGGACGGCCAGAAGGTCTGGGTCTTGGAAGATGTGGTCTAATATTAATTTTGTAAAAAGGGACTTTATTGCTTAGGACAACTAACCAAGATGGCACCCTTGAGTAACTTTCCTGTATTGGATATTTGTTTCCTGTTTTTTTGAGTTGGTCAATTATTTTGTTACACCTGTCTGTTACGCCTGTCACCAGTCTGTTCGTATTTGCTTTACTGTTAATTTCTTGATTGAATTAGTGAATGTTATTAAACGTAAATGTTATTAAAGATTTCTCCAAGCCAGTCTGCCTTCACTATACAGTACATTTAGGCCTAAGCTACAGTAATTGTTCTGTTCTTTATAGAAAAGTGTTCAAGTCCCAACGAGAGTTCTGGTTCTAAAAAGTGATCAAAATGTCTCCTAATAACATTTTTTGGATTTTAAAGATAACATCCAAAAAAGGACTGTGTTTGTAAACGTCAGTTATGCATTTTTTATTATTCTCTTTAATTCTCATATCTTTTTACTGTTTGTTTGATTTTATGAATTAGGGTACGGGCCCAGGCCCACCTCGGTCCACCCATGGCTACGCCCCTGCCTTTTAGCATTATTCACCAGTAACTGGAATTTTCTTTTGCATGCTACCCACAGAAGCAAGACGCATGATACAAAGCGAAACAAAACAATATTTTTTATTGATTTATCTTATTCCTGAGTCTGTGTAATATCATTAAAAGGCTGTGCGTCTTACACCTCTTTGCATGAAGCGCCACCTGAGCGCGTCTCTGTTCCGTTCACGCGCGCAGCCCCACGTCACAATCACCCACCGAACTCGCGTGAGTCCTCCCACCGCCCACGCGTGACATCTGAAAGAGAGAAAAAAAATTGACAAATAAATAAATAAATGAGCAAGGTGCAGTTCCGCCAGGGACCCGCGAGTGTGTGCGTGCGTGAGTGTGTGTGTTGCGTCTGTCTGGAACGTGAAATGCTTGCGTTGATTCAAAACTGGGGAAATACCACCACCACCACCATCTTCATCCTCATTATTCTTTCCCCCGCAAAAATCCCGTTCACACGCGCATGGAGGAACGCGATGAATTCAGGGCGGTGAAAATCGGTGCGCTACCTCTGAAGGCGTGGACGGCGTATTATGCACATTCTTTTTATTAGTGTTAATGGTCTTATTTAATACCGTCTCATTTCCGAAGATCTGAATCATGTATTAACCCTTTGCGAAACTGGATCATACATGTCGTGGTCAATGAAAATCATCGGTTAATTCTTATGGATTAACATATCTGAATTCAACCGGAGCCAAGTGAGTATAATACTCAGTGTAGTTGTGTATATTGTGTATGTATAGTGCACTTCTTGGCAGAATACAGTGTTGTGTGTTGATTGTGTCTGGTTGATGTTGCATGCAATTTTCAGTCATGGGCTAAAATAAAGTATCAGTCCATTTATCTGTCTATCTGTTCCATGTTTCCACTGTTTAATGGTCTAATTTGGGACGCTTTCAGAGTCTGTTTTGTTCTGCATATTCAGGTGAGCATTGTCTTTTGAGTCTTACTTTCACAACATTCAACAAGTATTGTTTTGTGTCTGAAATGACAGACAGAACACAGTACATGTCCACATGCATTTTGAGTTGTCTATTTGAGGATACATCTTTGCACACCGCCAGAATTATTTTGCAATGCAAGATCTAATAAGATTTACACTGTATGTTCAGGAGAATTTTCACCTATTGGCTGGAGGAGAAGCAGCCACCATGGATAACTAGGATCATCTTTTTTCCTGCAGGGATGAGTAATCAGAGAGAGAGAGAGAGAGGGCGAGAGAGTAGCAGACTACATTACAGACATCAGAAAGGTGCTTGGCTGAAACTCATGAAATAAAAGCATGGAAGAAGGCAGAAATGGGAGGTGTCGGGCTATATTTTTAAATTGAGTAAATAATTTAAGAGCCGTACATGGATGTTGAATTTAGCGAGGAATGGTGGGCAAACTCAGATTGCTTTCTTGCTTTCAAATTCATGCTTGTCCAAATATATCCATATTCCTCAAAAACATAAGCAGCCTGTGTATTTAATAAAATGACCCTTCACACATTGAGCAAAAGAGAACAGATATTAGAATTGTTTTGAACGTCTGATTCTTATATTAATATAGTAATCCCTAAGACTGCTGTGCTTGGAGGATTAGTTGTTTTAGGTGGTTAGATTACACTTGATTGACTTAAATCAAGTCAGTCATGGCAAGATGTGACCATGATGAGTTTATTTCTTAAGTATATAAATAATTTTTTTGTCCCATTTTTATCCATTCTTGTGTAAATAAACCGAAAAAAGGACACAATGTAGCGGCTTTCATGTTCAGGTCATGTTCTCTTTTCACGTGCTATTTCATATTCACAGCTCTGTCTTGTCTTATTAATTTTTCCTTCTCTGTCTGCCTTTGTGTCAACAAATTGTTCTGTAGTTATTTTTTCCTCTATGATGTTGTCTGAACTATTTCAGTGCATCAGAACTGTTTTAGCTCATCAGTTTTGCTCTGTAAAACACTCTTTTATTATGATTTTTGTGTGGTGTTGTAATTCTGATTGATGTTTAAGTTTATGTACAGTATAGATGGCATTATATCTTGTATAGTTTGATTACAGTGAGTTTGAGCCTATATTATTGTTATTTATTAAGTTTATTTGGTATTGATACTTTTTTAGGTGCAATGAGTATGTCAATATTAGTTTGTATGTATTAGTTAGTTCTTAACTTTCTTTGTTTCATGCAACATTTTACATGTTTAAAGGAATATTCCGGGTTCAATACAAGTTAAGCTCGATCGACAGCATACGTGGCATAATATTGATTACCACAGAAATTAATTTTGACTTTCCCCTCCTTTTCTTTTAAAAAAAGCAAAAATCTGTATTACAGTGAGACACTTGCAACGGAAGTGAATGGGGGACAATTTTTGAACGTTAAATACTCACTGTTTCAAAAGTATAGCTGTAATAAATAAACAATATGCATGTTAACGTGATGGTAGTGTGATAAAATCACTTACTAACCGCATCTGTGTTATAGCCAAGGTATAGTCAATTTTACAACATCAACAAACCTTAAAATGACAATTTAAACAACTTTACAGCTCAAATAATACATGAGTTTTAACAGAATGAATGTAAATGCTTTTATAAAATTATAAGCTTCATATTTCTGCTTTTAAACCCTCCAAAAATTGTCCCCCATTCACTTCCATTGTAAGTGCCTCACTGTAACCCAGATTTGTGCTTTTTTTAAAGAAAAGGAGGGATGACTCGAAATAAATTTTTGTGGTAATCAACATAATGCCACAAATGCTGTCGATTGAGCTTAACTTGTATTGAACCCAGAATTTTAATCAGTTATGCTGCTGTGTTTCCTTGCTTTAGTTACAATAAATAAGGAAGCTAATTAATATAGTGCGCTACGATACAGACTGTTATATAACATAATTATTAGTCATGTGTCATAGTGAATCTCTTTTTGATGGGTATAGTTGGCAGTTACATTATGATGTCACTTTGCCCCATCTCTGGTATTACAGATAATAGTTTCTTTCTCTCACACACACACTCTCTCTCTCTCTTGCTGTTATAATTGCTGTTAAACTTGAGAAAGAGCCGGATTCTCAGAAGCAGAGGTTTAAGGGGTTACACTCGCTGTAAGATGATACACTTTCCTCATTTAGCAACTATGACCTCTCACTCATTTCATGTTTCCTGTAATCCCTCACATTTCCCAGTCTCTGCGTATGCAAGGTTCTGTGTGTTTTTCACTGACTCTCCAAAGGTTTGAAATACTTCCACTGTACTGTATTTAACAAAACTCTCAAACTTTGCTACTTCTAAACAGGAATATTTATATACTGAGCGTAATACCACGTTGATCACTACATCTGAATTGAAAAAGTCTTATTTTCCTCATTAAACGGCACATACTTTTTTGTAAACAAGAGATATTTTTCATTTCCTATGATTACCAGACCATAATTTGATTGAAATCTTTTTAAACAAGCTGTAATACTAAATGTTCCCAACTCATAGAATAGCCACTAATATAATATAGAGCCCACGTATTAGAAGTGTAATCTACAATTAAAGGGATACACAAAAATGAATGTCCTTTACTTACCCTCATGTTGTTCCAAACCCGTAAGACTTTCTTTCATCTTTGGAACACAAAAAGAGATGTTAGGCAGAATGACAGCCTCAGTCACCATTCACTTTCACAGTGTGGAAAAAGATGCAATTAAAGTTAATGGTGACTGACACTAACATTCTGCCTAACAAATTCATACGGGTTTGGAGCAACATAAGGGTGAGTAAATTATGACAGAACTTTCATTTTAGGGTGAACTATCCCTTTAAGTTGACATCTTACTGTTAATGCTTGTTTTTCAGGATGGAAATTTGTTGGTTTCAATTCCTAGTTGTTAAATGTCTACCTGGTCTTAATTCTAGGCCTTGGATTTCACCGATTTTGCATTATTACACTTTTATTTTTGACAATTAAGTGGTGCATTTGTGATTCAATAATTTTTTTAATTATATTTAAGACAGTATTGCTCAATGCATTCAAAAAATGTTGCCTGTAGTCAGGTATCTCTAAAATATTTGTCTAACATCAGTTGAAACAGTTAAGCGTGCAGCACATGTTTCCACAAAAAGAGGAAGGAGTTTTCTGCCGGTAGCCAATGGTGCAGTTGCTCAGTCTTTTGTTTGGAGCATAATAGGCTGGGTTGTCCAAATGAGAGTTTGCCCTTAAGGAAGGAAACGCTACTCAAAACAGCTGCTAAAGCGGACAGTATGGAGTCTGCTCTTCTTCACTGCAGTCTCTAACATGCTGCTGAATGAAAATGTGAAAAAGAGGCGCGCGCACACACACACACACACACACACACACAACACACAATCTGCTACAGAGATGCGCTTCATAACTGCAGAAACACACCACTGATGCTTTGAAGGAGCACCATGTGACCATTTTTTTATCTGAGTATCCGAGAGGTTGAGATTTGGAAGATTTGAATGCGAATACGAATATGTTTCATTTAGCTTTTATTTAAAGTATTTTTTATAGCAATAAGTACTCCATGCTTGCATGAGATAACACTGTTAGCTAGTTTGGAAAAGACTGTCCTTATATCTCTCTCTCTCTTTCCCTCTCTCTCTTTCTCTGATAACTGTCATGCTATATTTCTTTCTGCATCAGTGAACCTGATGTTTTGACCTTTGAAGGAGGGAGAGAAGTGTGTATGAAGATGTGGGACGGAGTGTGTTTTTGATAAATGTCTCAATTGAAAATTGGAAATTATTAGTGCAAAGATAAAATCAAGACAGAATCGATGTTTTGTGTGTTGCATGGGGAGATGAGAGAGGTGAGTGAGTGTGGTGTCACTGCAAAGGGGAGGTGACTGCAGCACTCTGCATTGCTGCAGTTCCCTTCAGGGCCTGTTGGGGGCTCCACTGTGCCAGACAGAGTGATATGAGGGCCTTAAAGACAGTGGGCTCTACTACCCTGAGGAGGTTTCTTAAACCGCAGCGGTGGATTACATACACACTGCTGCAGGCTTCATCTTTAATACCTGCTGCAACCTTAATTTTCTCTTAATTTTTTTATTTTATTTATTTCTCTTGTGTACTTGCTGTATGTTCTTTCTTTATCATGACCCTGTTGAGAACAACAGCTTAAGCTTGTTTGCTAGTCTCCTGCCGGTCAAGTCGGTCTGTTGGCTAGTTTTAAAGGGGTTAGGGGCACTTTCAGCCCTTTTAATTCTGAAATTTTGCTCCTTTTTGTGATCTCTAATAGGGGCTTTTTATTTTTTAGTTCATTTGATTTAATCTTGCTCTCTCTCAAAACACTACGTAAAAAATCTCTTTTAATAAACGAACATATTCTGATTGGATCAACCTGGTCTTATAGAATAACGTTACTATACCTATATTTTTGATAAATGATTTTTACGTGGCTCGTTCTATGTACCCCGTCAGTTTCCTGGTAAAATGAACACTAGAGGCGTTACAACAATGACTTTTATTCACTTTCACACCAATCACGAGTAAAACGGCGGGTTCCTCACACAATGCTATCTTATGACTCTTAGTAAAAACTTTTACTATAGCGCATGTCTTTTAAGCCAATACATTTTAAAGGTGAAGTGTGTAACTTTTTTGATACCAAAATACGTTCTACTTTCCTAGTTTATTGTTCATTGACAACTATAAGTAAGCCATTCGTACGTTTACCTCAACCTATATTGTGAGTTTGGGGCGTGGCTACTTGAACTAGCTGTTCAGCTGGGAGGATATGAACAACCATTGCAGACTTGTACAGAGGAAAAGAAATTTAGCTTCATCTACAGATGTTAAAGACAAAATTTGAAGACTTGCTCAGAGACAGAGACAGAAAACGTAGTAAAATAAGAGTGAACATAGGCATTGCATTTGCATTGCATTTACAAGGTGGAGGACACACACACACACACACACACACACAACCAATGATGAAATCACTCTGGCAAATGGGAGCGGCAATAACGAGATCGCCCGCGCAAGTTGCTAATACACCGCCGCCTCCCCCCGTCAACAGCAGCGATCCAAAATGGTCAGAAACGGCGCTGTTGTTACACTTACTAGTTACCAGAACCATCCTACCTCATGTTCTTGATCCCGCGCACCGAACACCTACAGTTGAAGTCAGAAGTTTACATACACTTAGGTTGAAGTCATTAAAACTCATTTTTTAACCACTCCACAGATTTCATATTAGCAAACTTTAGTTTTGGCAAGTCGTTTAGGACATCTACTTTGTGCATGACATGAGTAATTTTTCCAACAATTGTTTACAGACAGATTGTTTCACTTTTAATTGTCTCTATCACAATTCCATTGGGTCAAAAGTTTACATTCACTAAGTTAACTGTGCCTTCAAGCAGCTTGGAAAATTCCAGAAATTGATGTCAAGCCTTTAGGCAATTAGCCAATTAGCTTCTGATAGGCTAATTGGCTAAGTGGAGTCAATTGGAGGTGTGCCTGTGGATGTATGTTAAGGCCTACCTTCAAAGTCAGTGCCTCTTTGCTCTTTGCACATTATGGGAAAATCAAAAGAAATCAGCCAAGTCCTCAGAAAAACATTTGTGGACCTCCACAAGTCTGGTTCATCCTTGGGAGCAGTTTTCAAACACCTGAAGGTACCACATTCATCTGTACAAACAATAGCACGCAAGTTTAAACACCATCGGACCACACAGCCATCATACTGCTCAGGAAGGAGACACATTCTGTCTCCTAGAGATGAGTGTAGTTTGGTGCGAAAAGTTCAAATCAATCCCAGAACAACAGCAAAGGACCTTGTGAAGATGCTGGAGGAAACAAGTAGACAAGTATCTATATCCACAGTAAAAAAAGTCCTATATAGACATAACCTAAAAGGCTGAACCACCATAAAAAACCAGACAACAGTTTGCAAGTGCACATGGGGACAAAGATCTTACTTTTTGGAGAAATTTCCTCTGGTCTGATGAAACAAAAATTGAACTGTTCAATCGTTATGTTTGGAGGAAAAAGGGTGAGGCTTGCAAGATGAAGAACACCATCCCAACTGTGAAGTATGGGGGTGGCAGCATCATGTTGTGGGGGTGCTTTGCTGCAGGAGGGACTGGTGCACTTCACAAAATAGATGGCATCATGAGGAAAGAAATGTATTTGGATATATTGAAGCAAAATCTCATGACATCAGCCATGAAGCTCGGTCGCAAATGGGTTTTCCAAATGGACAATGACCCCAAGCATACCTCCAAAGTTGTGGCAAAATGGCTTAAGGACAACAAAGTCAAGGTACTGGAGTGGCCATCACAAAGCCCTGACCTCAATCCGATACAAAATTTGTGGGCAGAACTGAAAAGGTGTGTAAGGGCAAGGAGACCTACAAACCTGACTCAGTTACACCAGCTCTGTCTGGAGGAATGGGCCAAAATTCCAGCAACTTATTGTGAGAAGCTCGTGGAAGGCTACCCAAAACATCTGACCCAAGTTAAATAATTTAAAGGCAATGTAAAATAAAAGCTGAAATAAATCATTCTCTTTGCTATTATTCTGACATTTCACATTCTTAAAATAAATTAGTGATCCTAACTGACCTAAGACAGGCAATGTTTTCTATGATTAAATGTCAGGACTTGTGAAAAACTGAGTTTAAATGTATTTGGCTAAGGTGTATGTAAACTTCTGACTTCAACTGTAGCTGTCTTTCAATCCGACAATGTTATCGGACGACTGGATTCCTCTGCCACGCTTTCTGCACAGTGTGTTCATTATAGTGGTCTTGGCCATTACGACGTTAAACGTGCATCATCTTTTATTTAGTATTGTTTATTTGTTCATAGGGAATCAGAGAGTGCGAAAGGGCATGACGAGTCTGAAAGGTGTTGCCAAAGGTTGTTTGAACACATACTTTATTTTTGTAATTCCATTTGGTGCCACTAGTTGTGCAGAAATTACACACTTTACCTTTAAGGTTTGCATTACATAACCAATTACATTTACAAGCTTGTTCGCGCGTGATCAAATTGCGCAGTAGCTCAACTGATGCACTTGCAAGGACCGGGGTGTGAGTCCTGAAGAGCACACAAGTCGACACAAGAGCCGAAAGTGTTATAGTCATGCAACAAAATGAGGTGGTTGCTTCAGCAATTATGGTTTACATTTCACGTTTGCTTTTTCTGAAACTATCGGTTAGGCTTAAGTTTAAAATTTAGGGTAGTGAGGTCAGTTTTGTTGATTTAAAACTTTATTGAGCATTAAACTTAAAAACTTAAAAAATTAAAAACTCGCTTTTAGCGCCGCACAGTGGACATTTCACCTCAGAAGTGCCGCGATGTGCATAATGAACCAAGTAACAACATTTTGCAAAAATGTCGGGCACAGTCGCATAATTTTCATGAGATCAAGCTGGATTGGATGAGTCACATTCAAAGCCACTGTGAAATGCAGATATACGCAATATACTGTATTAATGCGTCAAGTTGCTGCATTGCACGGCAACCATAAACATCATATAGTTAGGCTAATGACCTATATTACTTAGCTTCTAGCCAAAGAATTATTTAGATTATTATTATTCATTATACATTTAAAGGAGAAATGTGTAATTTCTGTGCCACTACATTCACCAAACAGAATCTGCAAACAGGTTTCCTGAACACTCCCCTGTGTCTGCAATTGGTCACCTGAACAGATAGTCCCGACCCAAACTCACACCATTGGTTGAGCAAATGTTGCTGTGTCGAGTTGGTTTGGACGCTCAAACAAACAGAACAATGTTTTGATCGGCAAATCAGCTGAAGAATATTTAACATGCAAAAACACACACTTGACCTCAAAGGCACAGTTCACCTAAAAATGAAAATTCTGTCATAATTTATTCATCCTCATTTCATTTCAGACCCCTTTAAATTTCTTTCTCCTGTGGAACACAAAAGGACATATTAGGCAGTATGCTAGTCACCATTCACAGTCATAGCATCTTTTTTCCATAAAATGAAAGTGAATGGTGACTGAAGCATTGTGTCATGCTGCCTAACATCTCCTTTTGTGTTTCACGGAAGAAAGAAAGTCATATGGGTTTGAAACATTATGAGGGTGAGTAAATATTGACAGAATTTTGTCTATTTAAAGTTTAGATTTTAGGCTATCACACCCCTTACCCTTGGTAAAATCACTGTAACGCATGGCCTCAAGTGACTTGCTTTATTTCACTCTTTTCCCACACTGTCTTCATCTTTAGCCTTCCTTAAACGTCATCTTTACATCACCCCATGCATTATGTCAGTTTTCGTTTGCTTCTGATCTCTCTTTTCTAGTCTCTTTCTTTCTCTCCTGCTCTCTCTTTCCATTTTTTTTTTTTTTTTGCCAAGTACAGAAACGTAAGTCATTGACTTCAGTCTTTTAAATTCCTCCCTCTCTCTCTCTCTCTCTCTCTCTCTCTCTCTCTCTCTCTCTCCCCTCCCCCCTCTCTCTCCCCCTCAGCCGGTGATGGTCTCTCGTCTTCTGTTCTCCCTCCCCCCTCTTGCAGCAGTGTTACTGCTAATGTATATTAGCGTCAGGACTGCAGTCCTCTGCGGCTTACCCCTCTCTCCTCTCTCCCTTCTTTTACCCTGTCTCTCTCCATCAGCTTCCATTCCCTGTTCGGTGCTAGCAGCATTTTCTTCTCTCTGCCTGTTGTCTTATTTTGCACAGGTTGTGTGGCATTCACACACATACATTCCAATACACAGAGACAGTGGAGGTTGAATGTGCTGGTTAATTATATGTCTTCGCTCTATCCCTGGGATTCAGGGATCCTTACGCCAGTCACATTATCTCGAAAGCCTCTGTTTTGTTTCCTCCTTTGCTTTTTCTTTTGTCTTTTTCGGTTTGCCTTGCTCACTTTCTCTTCGTGCCCCCCCCCCCCCCCACACACACACCCCCAGACTAAACAAGACCCCCATGAATAAATAAAATATAACATCACCACTGCTACTGAGCACTGTTCTGCTGCTTGCTTTACAAACACACTCACACGCAGTAAAATATTAACCCTTTCAGTTCTACGTTTTAGCACTTCTATAGAGCAATTCCTTTGTTATTTTAAACTAACACACTTTTTTGTTTGATTTTTTTCTACTTTTACTCACAGTTCTACTACAGTTCTGTATATCCTTCACAATTTAACCAGAATTCACTAATTATTCAACTAATTATTCCCTAATAACATTCCCTAAGACTACCAAACCATAACTGTTTCCATAAATGTGGTCAATTTTATATACATTACACATTAATTATTATAAAACAAAGATGTGTATTATTTGTAAGTTGTAGTTAACCATTCCAAAACATTTTGTTTTGTCTATAACTTTAACTCAATCCAAACTATGTTTTTTTCTTTTTGTTTGGCAAGTCTTCAGTGCTTGAGTCTTTAGTCTGTGAGCGCTGTCCGTGGTGCTGAAATCAAACTTCCTAGAATCTTCCTTTATTTTACTTTATTCACAAGCTTTTCCTTTCCTGTAATTTTTTTTTATTATTTTTTTATAGCTTTTCTCACTTTTTCTTCATCTGTACTTTTACTTAGCTCACTTTTTTAATTATTTTCTTCCATAATCTCTCCTCTGGGTGCAGTTAAGTATCACATTTGTCTATTAACGTGCACTCCGAGTCACATTTGTTTACCTGAATGGCCTTAAATTCACAGTGTGCTTATAATATTCTAGAAACATATTATCAGAAATGCTGTTTATTTATACAGTGCTTTATATGTATTTTTCTAAAAGCTCTGCAGCATGCCACAGTTTTCATTTGCCAACTTTAATGTGTCAGATCATGTACATTTTATCTTCTAATTGTCCTTTTAAATAGTTTTAAATTAGTGCATCAATTTTCTAATCAGTACATCACTGTGAAACTTTATAACTTTTAAACCAGTCAGAGGAATACTGTATCGTACTGAAGTCTGTTTTATGTTACAAGCACACAGCAAAGTTTGAAATAAGTTACTCTGCACTATATAGCATTCTTACTGATATACTTATAGGAAGCATAATAGTTTAGTTTATAAATTAATTTATACGTTAAACTACTGTAAAATGCACAACTGGATTGAAACTAGTTTGCTGTGTCTTTTCATACTCAAATGCAAGTGCATTCTCAAATTTAGTAAATAAAGTCTTACCTAGGATAGTCTCAGGTCTTTCTTAGTTTCCTTTCACTTCAGTTGTTTAAATGCAGTTCTGTCGAAGTTTACTAACTTTCACCAGAGTACCTAAAGAAGAATTGGGGTAGGAAAGTGATGGAAGATGTAAGAGAAATAGAGAGAGTTCAGTGGATGAGTTTCTAGCAGAAGACCAAATCTGAAAGTGTTAAAACATGAAAATGACCTAAAAGTACAGGAAAGAAAGACGAAAACAGGCAGAAAGAGAGGGTAAAGAAAAGCCAAGTGTTTTTGAAATGAAATGAAAAGGTAAGAATGAAAAGAAAAAGGAGATGGATGTAGTAGAAAAGAGAAAAGAAAGTGATGCTAGGGTCCAGTGTGTTCTCAGTGAATTGTGATTCCTTAATGCGGAATTGTAGAGCGAGGGATGGGGGGGCTGGAGGAGAGGAGGAGAAAGGGTGGAGGGGAGGGAGGGGGGGTGGGGGTGCAACAGAGACGGGATAGGAAACGACAGCGAGCAAAATGCATTGAAGTGGCTTGTTACTCTAAAAGCAAGCCAAACTGGAGTCGAAAGTAGAAAAGGATTCGTTAGTAGAAAGAAGAGGGGTAAGAAATTAGGGTAAAAAAAACAGGGTAGGATGCAGAAAGTAGGGTTTTACTGCAGCAAAACTGAGGCTCGCACACTCACTTGTTCCCAACCCCCTCCTGCTTGGTGATGCTTGGGCTACAGTGCTCTACTGCTGTGTGTGTATAATGAGTACCTTTCTCTCTCTC
Organism: Myxocyprinus asiaticus; assembly: GCF_019703515.2. NCBI lineage: Eukaryota > Metazoa > Chordata > Actinopteri > Cypriniformes > Catostomidae > Myxocyprinus > Myxocyprinus asiaticus. The sequence continues at coordinate 32,447,803 of NC_059387.1, forward strand.
TCTTGCTCTCTCTTTCCTCCATGCAATGAAGCTGCAGTGAAGCTCTTGACTTATTAGCTGCTTCATTTAAAGAGATAGAGAGACAGATAGAATTTTAATCAATCGCAAGAGTCTCTCATCCTTTTGCATCTCCAGTGCACACAATGGCATTGCTTTGTGAGTTATGGGCCGAGGGACATTTGAATGCAATAAGCCAGTCCTTTACAAATCAGACGGATAGATTGCTAAGGGAGCAATCGATGCTGTAACATGCACCAAAATAAATAATCCTCATTTTCACATTCATCTCAATGAATTTTAGACTGGTAAAATGACGTTTTCTGCTGCTAATATTCTATAAATGCGAGAGTGAGAGAGAGGGATGCAAAATAATGCAGAACTGTTTGATTGACAGTTATAATCTGATACTCAAAACTTGATGCTTTCTGTTTTGTTTTATTCTATTCTATCACTCAGTTGAAATGTGGTAACACTGCTTATACCATTTTCTCCCTCAGATTAATTGTTTCTGCTTGTAGTATTCTCATTTGTTAGTCACTTTGGATCAAAGCAGTGTCAGAAAGGTACTTATACATCAAAGGGGCAATATTTGCCCTCCTGGATTTGATTTTCTAGGGCATTTTCCAACTTTTATGAGGGCATATTTTTTCTAACCATTTAAAACATAAATTGTCTCATCCGTTAACGTCAAATACTTCAATTTAACCGATTCTTTAATACAAATTCTGATAATTATTACCTCTAACCCTAAGAATGAAATCCATTAATTCATATTTTATGCCAGGTATAACAAGGACTATAATAGAATATTAAGATTAGTGTTTTTACAAATAAAAACAGAAGAATGCATTATGAGGGCATTTTTTGCCATCACATTTTGTTTTTGAAGGCAATTTTGGTGGCATATTTGCCCTGAACCCACTTTCATTTCTGATCCTGGATAAAAGTGTCTGCTAAATGTAAAAATGTAAACGTGTGCTCATTTCATCTCATATCAAAACCCTTGATTGCATTGAGCATTTTAACCATGCAAATGCTTTTCAGTGGCTTGGAGATAATTGTTTGGCAATGCACATTGATGCACATGCATGCATAAATACCAACTTTGGTCAAAACTCACAAGGTCACTCTGTGGAATGTGGCATCCTTCATGTCACTGCAGCATTTTTGTCATATCACATAGTGTAACCCCTATATTGTTTAGTTATAATTGTTAAATGATACTTTTCATCTTTACCTTTTTACTAAACACCTTCCCTCTTTTTCTCCCCCCTCCCTCGTGTCCCCCCCGCAGACCGCTCCTCTCTCCTCCCCTCTCCGTTTTTCTCTCCACCTCTCCCTCCCCTATGCTCAGTTCGGTGTGTGTCTCCTCATTCAAAGGGCGCAAGGGTGGCAACCAGACGTCCAACAAAGCATGTTACAGCGCCGACATGACTTGCCCGTCGGAAAGCGAGAAAATCGTCATCAACTGCGGCGGCGTACGGCACGAGACGTACCGGAGCACCCTGAAGACGCTGCCCGGTACGCGCCTGTCGTGGCTCACTGAGCCCGACGCCTTCAGCAACTTCGACTACGACCCGAAGTCCGACGAGTTCTTCTTCGACCGACACCCGTCCGTCTTCTCGTTCATCCTCAACTACTACCGCACGGGCAAGTTGCACTGTCCCAACGACGTGTGCGGGCCGCTGTTCGAGGAGGAGCTTGCCTTCTGGGGCATCGATGAGACGGACGTGGAGGCATGCTGCTGGATGAACTACCGACAGCACCGGGACGCGGAGGAGGCGCTGGACAGCTTCGAGACGCCCGAGCCGGAGGTTCCGGAGGATGACCCAGCGGCGCTCGCTGGGGACGGGGATTTGAAGCGGCTCTGCTTGCAGGAGGACGGGAGGAAAGTTGGTTGGTGGCGCGTTTGGCGACCCAGAATCTGGGCGCTCTTTGAAGACCCTTATTCCTCCAAATACGCACGGGTGAGTCGCCCTATTCATCTTCTCTTTACCAATGAATGAGCAGCTCTGTTAACCCTCTGATAGGTTGTAGGTTCGAACCCCTGAAGGTTTGATCAGTTAACTATCGTTGTGCCCATGAGGACTGAACCTTTAATTATTGTACTGTCACTTTTGAAAAAACATAATGACTTAATTAGTTAGTCTATGCAGTCTTTGAAGACCTCAGTTCTTCCAAAGATGAATGGGTGTATAATCAGCAACTTGCATTTCGACTATAACTTAAGGTGATGTTGCTTAGTGGGCTACAAAGTAAAAAGGTTTTTGAAGGATGCAATTCCTCCAAATATGTACAGGTGTGTATTGGGCTAACCTTAAAGGTTGTAGGTTCGAACCACAGAAGTTGCTGATCCATAAACTATCATGATTGTGCCCGTAGGCTTCAGGGTTTTTCTGGGCACGCTTTGAAAAACACTGAGCCTGAGTATTCAGCACCTTAACTAATGGACAGCTCCATTGTGTACCTCTGTTAACCCATTTAAGTTTAACTTAAGGTGATGTTGTGTTTAAATAAGCCTATTTGGATTGGTAACCGAAAGGTTGTAGGTTCAATTCCCTGAAGGATTGATCCATGAACTATCATTGTTTCTTTGAGTTAGATACTTTAAGTATTGTTACTCCATGGGGACTGAACCAGTATTAAATGTTCTGTGAGTCAATTTGAATGAAAGCTAAATGATTTCATTAGTAAGTCTATGTGGTCTTTGAAGAATGCAATTCCTCCAAATATACAGTATACAGGTGTGTGTTGGGCTATAAACTGAAAGGTTGTAGGTTCGAACCCCTGAAGGTTTGATCCATTAACAAAATTCCACCACAGCGTTGTGAGAGACTGATCTCCAGTTATCGGAAGTGTTTTTATTGCAGTTGTTGCTGCTAAAGCTGGCACAACCAGCTATTAAGTTTAAGGGGGCAGTTTTTCACATGGTTGATATAGGTGTTGGATAACTTTTTTGCTTCAATAATATATATATATATATATATATATATATATATTTGAAAACTGTATTTTGTCTTTACTCAGGTTGCCTTTGCTTTATGTTATATCTCATTTGAAGATCTAAAACAATTTAGTATGAAAAATACACAAAAATAGAAGAAATCAGGATGGGGGCAAATACTTTTTCACAGCACTGTAGGTGTGGGTGAGAAACAGATCAATATTTAAGTCCTTTTTTATCAGAAGTTCTCCTCCCTGTTCAGTCAGTCTTCACTTTAACTTTCACTTTCACATTCTTCTTGTGTTTTTGGTGATTCACATTTTTCATGCATATCACCCCCTACTAGGTAGGGAGAAGAATTTCTAGCAAAAAAGGACTTAAATATTGATCTGTTTCTCACCCACACCTATCATATCACTCCTGAAGATATGGATTAAAACACTGGAGTCGTATGGATTACTTTTATGATGCCGTTATGTGCTTTTTGGAGCATCACATTTTTGGCACTCATTCACTTGCATTGTATGGACCTACAGAGCTGAAATACTCTTCTAAAAATCATGTTTTGTATTCTGCAGATGAAAGAAAGTCAAACACATCTGGGATGGCATGAGAGTGAGTAAATTATGAGAGAATCTTCATTTTTGGGTGAACTATCCCTTTAAGGTGATGTTGCCTAGTGGGCTGCAAATTGAAAGGTTGTAGGTTCGATCCCCTGAAGTTGTACCATAAGTCAGTTTAGATAAAAGCTAAATGACTTCATTATGAAGTCTATGCAGTCTTTGAAGGATGCAATTCCTTCAAATATATACGGGTGTGTATTGGGGTAACCTTAAAAGTTGTAGGTTCGAACCACAGAAGATCATGATCCATAAACTATCATGATTGTGCCCGTAGGCTTCAGGGTTTGAAAAATTCTGTGCCTGAGTATTCAGCACCTTGACTTGACTAATGGACCGCTCCATCGTGTACTTCTGTTAACCCATTTAAGTTTAACTTAAGGTGATGTTGTGATTAAATAAGCCTATTTGGATTGGTAATTGAAAGGTTGTAGGTTCAATCCCCTGAAGTTTGATCCATGAACTATCATTGTTTCCTTGAGTAAGATACTTAAAGGATGGTTACTCCATGGGGACTGAACCTGTATTAAATGTTCTCTGAGTTACTTTGGATGAAAGCTAAATTACTTAATTAGTAAGTCTATGCAGTCCTTAAAGACCCCAATTCCACCAAGTATGTACAAGTGTGTATTCAGCGACTTGCTTTCTAGTAGAATTTAGGGGCTGGTAATTTAAAGGTTGTGGGTTCAGACCACATCAGCGTTGATTCATGCACTGTTGTGCCCCAGAGCAAGATACTGGACGTAATAAGTGTACTTTAAGTCACTTTGGATAGAGGCAATTTGTGACTGTAGTTCATCCCTATGATGATGTAGCCTTGTGATTAAAGATCTGCACTAGTAACTGAAGGTTTGTGGGTTTATCCATCATTGTGCCCTTAAGTAAGACACTTAAAGGAATAATTCACCCGGAAATGAAAATTCTGTCATCATTCGCTCACCCTCATGTTGTTCCAAAGCAAACCCATATAATAATAATACATTTTATTTATACAGCACCTTTCTTAAACTCAAGGTCGCTTCACAAATCCAAAATCAACAAATATAAAAAATATATATATCAAAATTACAAGCAACACAAAAGTCAAAAACAGAAAATACAGACTCAGAAGTTCATAGATCAGACTAAGACTGATAGTACAGGGAAAAGAGATATGTTTTCAAATGCGTTTTGAAGGAGGAGAAGGAAGGTATTTCACTGAGGTTCTGAGGAATTAAATATGATTTTCTTTCTTCAGTGGAATACAAAAGGAGATGTTAGGCAGAATTTTATTCTCAGTCACCATACCCTTTCATTGTATGGAAAGAAAAATATGCAATGAAAGTGAATGGTGACTGAGGCTAATATTCTGCCTTTTGTATTCCACGGAAGACATGCATGTTTGGAACGACACGATGGTGAGTAAATAATGACAATATTTCCTTTTTTTGAGGGGTCCACTCCTTTTAAATCAGGGTTGTTTTCCATTGAGGCTGAACTTCTCATAAGTGTACTGTAAGTGATTTTAGATAAAAGCCTCAGCTAAATGAAGTGTTTGTAGTTCCACCATTGTCACGTGAATGTTTTAGTGAATGGAAAAAGTTGCATTATTGCAGTAGTTGGTCAAACAAACCTTAAAGTGTGCAGTATCAGCCTGTCAAAATAAAATCAGACTTATTGAGGGTATTGCCAATTCATACATCTCCAGAATCAAACATTGTACCACTATCAGCCTAATTTACCCATCATATTTCTAGACATAATATGTTATTGTGTGCCATTATGCACTGGATTAGGCCCCATCATGCACAGTCTTTGTTTCTGATGTTTTAAAGTGTTTTACCTTACAGAAGCAGCCACATAACAGTTACTGCATTGATTGACCATAAACTGCTGCGCTTATGAATCTTTTATGCTTCCGATGGCCGATACAGGAAACTCAGATGCTGGTTTCTTAATCCTGTCCTTGGAAATTTTCACTTGGATGCATGCTTTTGTTTTAAGAGCTGATAACATGTGCTCATGTTGCATCTGATGCGATTAAAACTGCTGATGCAGTGTGTTTTACTGAGGAAACAGATTGCTACTGCAGATATAGGGTAGATTTGATGGGATTTGATTGATATGAAGAAATAGACTATAACAGATCATAATTCATATATAAGCATAAAGATGTGGTAAAATGTTTGAAACCAAATTCTTTAGTGACTTTGCATCAGGTGGCACATTCAGATATGTGTGTTTGGGAGAGAGAGTGTGTTTTTGTGTGTGTGGATATTTCAGTTTCAGCAGTTGACGGAGTAAGTGACCTGAGTATCTGTTACAGGAAATTTTCTTTGTACATATAGAAAATCTATGTCCATTTGCCAACACTGACCCAATTATAGGCCACAGACAGCATATTTCCAGATTCATCAGCATATATGGAGATTATTATTTGCTGTAGTATCCTTTTGTTAGATAGATATATAGATAGATAGATAGATAGATAGATCAGAGATTTAATGCAGTCTTCACAGATGTATATAGACAGGACAAGTGCACAGTCACTGTCTGTGTGTTTGTGCATTTTCAAATGGGTTTAGAGTTGGGGAATGCATCTCAATTGTCTAAATGTCACTTGCAGGTCAATATTTGCCACAGTTCATTCACCTTGTTTGTCAGCCAGGGTTTACTGTATAGCAATTCCTGTGTGCACAGGCAAGCATTAACATGCATAATCGCATGCACTACACACAAACACAACCAGTTAGTGGTCAACCAATATGGGGTTTTAAATGGCCAATGCAGAGACTGATATCTTGGGAGCAGGGTCCAAAAGTCTGAGACCACTAGGTAAAATGCTTCTTTATTTCCATTGTCTAGTTTGCATTTTCTAACTTAATAATTTTCCATTATATATTATCAGCAAAGCTATTTGAGTGAAAAGTTGAATTGAAAAATGTACATGAATTTATACATTTCTTAGTATTTGTTATGTCCCCCTTTTGCTTTAATGACAGCATAGACTCGAGCTGGCATGAACTTGAAAAGTTTGTGCAAAACCTGATGATCATGTTATCCAGGATGATTTGAGAATGTTCTAAAATACATCTTGTGTGCTTTAATTGAAGCAAGGAAATCTGACCTTTTGTACAAAGGAGTTAACATAGGCAATGTCAAAAATTAGCATTTGATTAGTGACCTAAATAGTGTAGAATCTTAAATATTTCTTGTTTATTTTATTATTTTGCTGTTTCTTTGTTTAAAATCTAGCAAATTCCTAAAAATACAATATCTGTTTATTTCCAAGTTTAAATTATATTTTGAATCCCTGTGACGAGGAGGCGGGCGTGGCCGGGCCGTGCACCATGGTGCACGGCCGGCACGGAATCAGATGATCAGCAGGAGAGCGAGATAAAGGGGAGCCGGAGACGCCAGTTTGAGAGAGAGAAAGAGAGACGCACGTGGCCGTGCTGCATGTGTGTGTGTGTTTGATTATGTTTGTTTTATGTTGAGTTTGATATTAAACTTTACGTTGACTCTTCAGCTGGTTCCCACCTCTTCCTTGACCATCTTTTAACTGTTACACTGGTGCCGAAACCTGGGATGGAGGAGGGATGCGCTGTCGCGGGGTCCTCGCAGCTGTCATCCACTAGGATGGCCTTCTGCCTGGGGACAGAGGGGTCGCTGCTGGCTGCCAAGAGCCGGAGGAACCGCTGCCGTCCGCCAAGAAGGGGAGGAGCGGTTCCGTCCACCAGGGGTTGGAGGGCTCGCTGCCGTCCACCGGGAGAGGAGCGAGCTGTCGTCCGCCAGAGGGCAGAGGAGTAGTTGAGGACCGGGCGACAGCATGTCTGGGGACCAGCAGGCAAGTTTTTCTCTCCTTTCTCTCTCTGTGTGTGTCTCCCGCTCACACTTTCCCTCTCCCCACGCCTCCCCTCGTCTCTCCCTCAGCTTCTCAGGAGGCAGGGTGGACCACCGGCTGACAGAATGGCTGGAAGGGCAGTGTCTCCCCTCCAGAAATTGGGGGGGAGGGGTGTTGTATGTCAGTCCGGTGGTGCCCCGGCCTGAATTGGGCAGTGGAGGAGTATGACGAGGACGAGGGCGTGGCCGGGCCGTGAGGGTGCACGGCCGTCACTGAATCAGATGATCAGCGGAAGAGGGATATAAAGGGGGGCCGGAGACGCCAGTTCGAGAGAGAGAGACGCACACGGTCGCGCTGCATGTGTGTGTGTTTGTTTTATGTTGAGTTTGATATTAAACTTTACATTGACTGTTCAGCCGGTTCCCGCCTCCTCCTTGCCCATCCTTTAACTGTTACAATCCCATATTTTCAGTGTGGTTTCAGAAGTCTGGGCCCCACTGTAATGTAATGTAGTACAATTTAATGACAGCAAATAAAATGTACACAACATTTCTGAATTAACTATTTGAACTAGTCCCTCAAAAATGAAACTTCCGTCATTATTTCATGTTGGTCCAAAACCATATGACTTTCTTCTGTAGAACACAAAAGGAGACATTATGCAGAATGTTTGCCTCAGTCACCATTCACTTTCATTTGCTTCTTTTTTCCCATATATTCAAAATGAATGGTGACTAAGGCTTACATTCCAACCTGGTCTCACAGAATCACATACTATACTTACATTTTTACGTGGCTCGTTGTATCTATTGTGGCAGTTTCCTGGTGAAATGAACACTAGAGGTGCTACAATAACAATGTATTTTATCTACTTTCACACAAACCACGAGTAAAATGACAGATTATCAGTTTATAAACATTTACCTTTTCACTCAGTTCCTTCACAATGTTATCTTATGGCATCTAAACACTTTTATTATAGCGCATGACTTGTAAGGGGATAAATTTTAACGTTTTGCATTTCATAACCAACTACATATACAAGCTTGTTAACGCCCGATCAAATTGCGTGGTAGCTCAACTAATGGAGTGTTGCACTTGCGATGTAAATGACTGAGTCCTGAAGAACACGTGACTTGACACATGAGCCGAAAGTGTCATAAAAAACACCACAAAATGACATGGTTGCTTCAGCAATTGCGTTTTTCATCTCACACTGGCTTTTTCTGACACTGTCGGCTAGGTTTAGGTTTAAGCGCCACACAGTGAACATTTCACCTCGGAACTACAGTGATACCTGTAATGAACCATGTAATATCATTTTGCAAAAATGCTACAACAATCACGTAGTTTTCATGAGATCAGGCTGCAACATTCTGCCTCCTATCTATCTCTTTTCTATTCTGTCACCGGTTGTGTTTCACCTGAGAAGGGAAATCATACAGGCTTGGAATGACATGAGGGTGAGTAAATGATAACAGAAATGTATTTTCTGGGTGAGCTATCCCTTTAAGTGACATTTCAGAAATCTCAAATTCTCTACGACAGAACATATAGACCTATAGCATGGATGAGAGAGAGAGAGAGAGAGAGAGAGAGAGAGAAGCTGGCAGAAAAGAGTTATAGTGAAAGGACAAATAGAGGAAGGTGATCACTGGCGTGATTTAAAGCTGGTTGCTATAGATTCACAGCATGAGTCAAATGTGAAACATTTATGAGCCGAGCGATAATCTGTATGTTACTCATACCAACACTAATACTCTCTCAGACCAAAACACGTGAGGCTGCTTCACACAAACTCACCAACACAACATTGCCGCAATACAATTCTCTATGCAATGAGAGCTATGCAGCAGAGCAAGACATGAGCGAGAGAGGGTAAGATAGACGCAGAATATCAGAAGGAATATGGGGGAAAAAATTGAGAGAGATTGAAGGAGAGTGGATATTTAAAGGGATAGTTCACCCAAAAATGAAAATTCTGTCATCATTTACTCACCCACATGTCATTCTAAACCCGTATGACTTGGTGTGTGGAACTTAAAACAAAATATTTTTCAGAATTTCCAAGCTGCTAAATATCTCCTTTTGTGTTCCATATGAGAAAAAATAAGTCAAATAGGTTTGGAACTTCATGAGTTAAATTAGTAAATAATGACAGATTTTTATTTATTTTTTTGGGTGAACTATCCCTTTAAGTGGGAGTGGCTAGACATAAGAGATGGGGGTACAGGAATGGTTTATGGACTTATTTTAACATCTTCAATTTGACTAAAGGCTCCGGCTGCCCATCTTTCCCTCTTTCTGTTGACTATTTATTGATCATCTATTGATTTCTCTGTCTTTGTCTCTCTGAAGGCATCTGATCAGTGTGCACACACACAAAGCACAGGACAGCTGACTCTACTGCAAGTAATACTGTTCAGTGGTACGTGACACTCCTGAAGGTTATTGTGAACGAATCCTCTATACACGCATAATAAATGGTCACACGGAGAGCAAGAAATTTCTCATAAACATTTACATTTGAAGGTTAAAGGAATAGTTCCCCCAAAATTGAAAAATCTGTCATCATTTACTCACCCTTATGTTGTTCCAAACACAAAAGTTCCATGTAATGAAAATGAATGGCGACTGAGGCTGTCATTCTAGCTAACATCTCCTTTTGACACTGTAATTGAAAGTCCAGTAATATTAAAAAAACCACCATGAAATTTGTCAAGTGTACTACCCTAAGTTTAATACTAAGTGTACTTCCCCATGCTCAATTATTTCTATATCTTGGAAGAAACCTGAAAGATTCTTTGATGCAGAAATATAAAACATAAGACTTACAGTTTTTATATACTGTATGTATTATGCCTTCAATATATTTTTATTAGTAGCATAAAAATATAATGTTTTCTTCAAATGTTTTTCGTAAACAATTTCAACAGCAATTTAATATCTTATTTAAAAAGTCTTAGAAAAATCTGTTCTGTTCAGATATAAAATAATCTCATCATTTGGTCAACTTAGTCTCATAGAATCAACGTTACTATAACAACATTTTTGCAAACTGACTTTAACGTGCTGCAATCTACATTTCATTGTAGTTTCCTGGTCAAATTAACACTGTGTTGCAAGTTTGCAAAATAAGTGGTACGTTTGCGGCAAATTCGCCATGAACTTACACATGAGACCAAAATGTCATAAAAGCGATTCGAAATGATGTGGTTGCATCAGAGATTGTGCCCTTTCATGTCGTATTTGATTTTAGAAATGTAGAACTATCGTGTAGGTTTAGGTGTTGGTTTAGGATAAGGATGTCTATTTTGTTCACCTCTCATTTGATTTTAGAACACTATTGGTTAGGTTTAGGCTGAAGTTTTTAACGAAAGAGATACACTATATGGCCAAAAGTTTGTGGACAACATATGTGCTTGATGAACATTTGATTTCAAAACCTTAGGCATCAATTTCCCCCTTTGCTGTAATAACAGCTTCCACTCTTTTGGGAAGGCTTTCCACTATACTGTATGTAGTAACATGGCTGCAGGGATTTGCTCTCATTCAGACACAAGGCTATCAGTGAGGTCAGGAACTGATGTTGGTCGATGGGGCCTGACATACAGTTCCAGTTCACCCCAAAAGTGATCAGTGGGGTTCAGGTCTGGGCTTTGTGCAGGCCAGTCAATTTCTTCCACACCAGACACAGTAAACCATTTCTTTATGGACCTCACTTTGTTCACAGGGGCATTGTCATGCTGGAACAGAAGAGGGCTATCCCCAAACAGTTGCCACAAATTTGGAAGCACACAAAGCCCAAGCCATTACATAAAGAAACATTAAGATTTTTCTTTACTGGATTTAATGGAGTAACCAAATTCGTTAATTAGAAGGGGGTGTCCACAAACTTTTGGCCATATAGTGTATGTTTTACTCATTAAAACCTCCATCTAATATTCACCTTAAAAACCTTGTCTGATTACGGTACTATTTCACTCGCTTTTGGTGCCCCCGCTGGACATTTCACTGGGAAACTGCAGCGAAACAAACGTGTAATGAACCACGTAATTTTGTTTTTGCAAATATTTTACCATGGTCATGTAACGTTCATGAGATCAGGCTGCATTTGGTAGCAGACTGCTGAGGGCTGTTAATCCAAAAAGAATTGCATTTCTTATTTCCAAATATTTCCCCCCCAAAAGTACTAAAAGAATCCTTAATGTGACCAGAATTGTTAAATTACTTACGATTCCCATCCCTATTCATTACCATGGTACACACTATCAAAGCAGCATGGTATTGCTGTTTCATGGTACAGGCAACAATAATTTTTTGTAAAGGAAAGTCAAGGGTAAAAGACAATATTTTCACTAAAGACACTGTCAAGGAAAGTACAGTGTTAAAATTCCTTCTACAACGGAATATTATGACATAACTGTCTCAGAGATCATTCCTGTCAAGATTTGAGATTCTCCTAATTATGACATCAGAGGCAGTCAATGATCCCTTTGCTCTCTGATTCAGCATTCTAACAGACTTCGGGACTATTGCTGTATACTTGGAAAAGTTAGTTTGTGTTGGAGGTTTGGTAATTGTGTATGTTTAGCCTGTTTTGAAGGTCATCTGTAACAGTGAGGTGTGTAAGCATGAGTATCTTGTAATCTATGCAGCCCAGTGTACAGCACAGTCTCATATATAAATGCTGATGGGTGGGTAGTGTTGGCATGGAGTCTGCTTCCATCAACAGTTTTGGTACACACCGGCCCCTAAGGTCCTGGAACACCTCCTCCCATCAGGCCTGATCATATCAGCAGGGTGTCTGAATCCCATACAGCTGCAGTCATATTAAATAAACTGCTCTGGGCAGCTTTTTGTTACATTGGGAAGTTTGTCAGGGACACTGTGTTTTTCTTGGAGAATGCACTGACATTAGAGCTTTGCTGCCCTTAAAGGAATATTCTGGGTTCAATACAAGTTAAGCTCAATCGACAGCATTTGTAGCATAGGCCTATTTTTGATTACCACAAAAATAAATTTTGACTTGCCCCTCCTTTTCTTAAAACAAAAACAAAAACAAAAAGGGCAAAAATCTGGGTTCCAGTGAGGCACTTGCAATGGAGGTGTTAACGTGTTTACATGATTTTTGTGTGATAAAATTGCTTACTAACCTTTTCTGTGTAAAGTTGCCATGGCGATATAATGTCAACAAACCCGAAAACTGCAAAACGATGTAAAAATTATGGTTTAAACAACATTACAGCTCAAATAATACATGAGTTTTAACAGAAGAATGAATGGAAGTGCTTTTATCAAATTATAAGTTTCAGATTTCTGCCTTTAAACCATCAAAAAACTTGGCCCCATTCACTTCCATTGTAAGTGCCTCACTGTAACCTCCATTTTTGCTTTTTCTTTTTTTTTTTTTTTTAAGTAAAGGAGGGACGAGTCTAAATTATTTTTATGGTAATCAATTATGCCACAAATGCTGTCGACTGAGCTTAACTTGTATTGAACCCGGAATATTCCTTAAACAGAAAGAGATTGTGACTCACACACACACACACACACACACACACACACACACACACACACACACACACACACACACACACACACAACTTTGAACACAAATACACACTAAAATAAATGCACAAACATTGTCTCTTTCCATGCTTACATACTTTGACATACTCTTCAACAGATACTTGTTTAAGGACACTCAAAGCCTTATTTGTACTCATAGGCAATTGACTTGATTCTTGACTTGGACTCCAAATTAGAGACATAACAAGTCTTTATGCTAATGAGGTGAAACATTTTATCTGAGTATTGCAACAACGTTTAGATACAAGGGACCCTATCGTGCACTCTCTGTTGATTTTATCTGTGAAAATATGCTGTAATTTGCTCACTTTTTGTGGAGAATCCCTATAAATAATATATATTTTAAAAATATATGAAATAAATTGTCCTGCAACAGTTTTTAAAAAAGTCTGAAGTTTGATGGTTATCCAGATATTACAGTAAGATGAACAGTCAGCCAGCTCGCTAGCTAGCAAGTAAGCTAGACTGTCACATAAACAGTCAGATAAACCCTCAGATAAATAGAAAGAGAGATAGAAAGACAAAGAGAGAGCAACTTAAAGCAGATCAAAGACCTTTTGTGGGTTTGTTTAGACTTAAATTCTTTGATCGTTGGAGTTTGAACAGAGACTATTTAGCAGAGACGGGCCACTTCTATTCAAAGGAATGAGAGAAATTGGAACGCCCAACCAAGAAGCTCTAGCACCCAGCTGTCACCGGAAGTAGAAAGGAAGACCCCCCTTACAGGTAAAAGAGCCAATAACCTTTTAGATACAGACATTGCCTGTCAATCAACTCGAGAACACGCATGCGCATTAGCTGTACAAGCCAGGAAAGTTTCATTTTTTAGCATAATATGGGGTAAAGAAGCACAATATATGATACCAGTTTTGTCAGATTTTTCTGCTGATTTAAAATATGCTCTTTGATCGTAACCTTGACCAACCGTTTTTGAGATTTTGGTGTTCCCCCATTCAAGTAGATAGGAGCTGCATTGGCATGATTGGAAATAGCCTCCCAGCAGCGTTCCAAAGATGGCCGACACTCTGATCAGTTAGACAAGACATAGCACAAAGTCAGAACAGTCTAAAGGTCTGACAAGTTTGTAGAATAATAGTATGTTAGCTTTGTCAAGCCAACATAAAAATACAAAATACTGAGTTAATGTTGATCATAAATGAAATTGCATTCTTCTGCTCCACAAAATCACACACAGTTTTGAGGTTTGGTAGCAACATACTCATAAAACCAACAACCCTACTAACTTTCTTCAAAGTTTCATTTAACATTTTTAATCTTTCTGTATGTCTCAAGGTAATGCATGCTCTGATGTCGCAATTCACGAGTGCCTTCTCCCTTTCAACGAGTATGAAAAATGACGTGCAAATCGAAAGTTCATCATGACTGCAACTAGGGGGCAGAATGCACCGGTCTTAAGCAAATGTCTGCACTTGTGAAAGGCAGCTTAAAATTCACAGAGACTTGTGAATTTCTCTGCATCTCAAGGTTGTAAACTGGTATCTAGATGAGCCTTATCTTAGTGACTCCCAGAAGTCCACCATGAACTCAGAGACACTGCCGCCCTTCCCCATGAATATTTCATTGGCGAACTTGACACGGCTTGAGAGGATGAACGGATTGAACAGCTCTTCGGCGACGTCCTTGCAGTTGGCTTTTCTCAGGGGCATGGCTTTCAGGCTCCTGTTTGCTTAATTCAAAAAGACAAGTATACTGTCATGTCCCTTGGCTAATTTAAACAGCTGTCCGACCACATTCATCCTGATGTCCTCGAAGGGCACCTTAATGATTGGTAGTGGCACAGAGGTCCTTCAGAGAAGCTGTTGTGGAGGTCCTCACCTCAGCTTTGAAGGAGGTCCCATGAAAAGAATCATGAATCATTTTTGATGATCTTTAGCTGTTTGCATTCTGATTATGTGGGCTTGACAAAGCCATCATACTGTTATTCAACAAACGTAGTTTTTTTTTCAAAATCACTAAACCGAGACCAATATTTCTGACGCTATCTCCTCCCAGAGCTTTTAAGCAATATCCACCAAACTAAGTACAGACCTTCAGACTGTTCTGTTAGTGTGCTATGCCTTTTCTAAATGAATGGATTTGCGGTTTTCAGAAAAATCACATAAGCTTACATTGACGGAATGTTCAAAAAGGCCAACGGAATGCTTGTTACTTTAAACTCCAACGATCAAAAATTCAAATGTAAACAAGCCCACAAAAGACCTTTAATCTGCTTTTAGTTGTTCTTTCTTTCTGACGGTTTATCTGACAATTAATGTGACCATTAGTCCGACTCTATCTATCTGTCTGTCTGTCTGTCTGTCTGTCTATCTACAGTATCTAGCTAGTTAGCTGGCTGTTTGTCTTACTGCAATGTCTGTATAACCATCAAACCTTAAACTTTTAAAGCTATTTTAAACTTTCAGACTTAGTTTTGTGAAGCCAACATCAAAGTTTGCTTGACAAACTTTACCTACAATATCTAGTTCATGTATAACTTACAAACGATCACATGTATTGGAGAACCACTCACATGCACGAGACTATCACTCTTGGAAGTGCGAGTGATTGGCGCCAGGACTTTGGAAGATCTGACACAAGGGGTTTCAGTTTTCCCTGACACAGGTGTGTAAGTGTGTGTGGGTGTGTGTGTGTTACAGTGAGTCAATCATTTTGTTTCATGTGTGCTCCACTAGGAACCCAAGCTTTGGCCTGCTGGGCAATTTCATCTGAGTGATAATTGGAACTTCCTATGGCGATGAGATCATATCCTGCTGAGGTGCATCAGAGCTGCAATATACACCCTGTTGCCTGACTCACTACGCACATAAAGATGCCTAATCTTCATAATATGGGATCATAGTGTTCCAACAGTAATGAGATGTGGAATATTGGGAATTTTTAATAGGGTTCTTATGAAGAGTTTTCCCCTTTTTTTCTGTTGAGGCCCTTTTGTATTGGCGTGCCAGGAGTTTTGTCCTTGGCATCTCTGTTTCTATAAATAGATACTGTACATACATGTATGTATGTATGTGTGTGTGTGTAGATAGATAGATAGATAGATATAGATATAGGTATATGTATGTGTGTGTGTGTGTGTGTGTGTATATATATATATAGATAGAGATATAGATAGATAGATATAGATATATGTATGTATACACAGTATATACACTCACCAGCCACTTTATTAGGTACATCTGTACATCTACTTATTCATGCAGTTATCAAATCAGACAATCATGTGGCAGTTAGCCAATCAGTGACTGTTAGAGCAGTTTAATGTATAAAATCATGCAGATATATGTCAGGAGCTTCAGTTAATGTTCACATCAACCATCAGCAGCCGCGAGCCGTGCATTTTAAGTCTAGGCCTTCAGTGTGATTCATGCCATTAAGAAAACACAGTTTCACAATGAATAAGACGCTATGCCTGTCATACAGTACGTGGCAGTCAACTAATAATACCAACTGACATTTTAAAAACACGTCCACGTCCAACTTGAAATGACACTTAATGCTCAAGCAAGCCTAATTTTAACTGCAGCATGACTGTTTTGTGAAATGAACGTCAAAAATCATAGTTTTTCAAAAATATATATACACCTCTGGAAAAAATTAAGAGACCACTGCAAAATTATCAGTTTTTCTGGATTTTTTTAAATGTTATATTCCTGGGTAGTAAGTGTTATTTCCTAATTGCTTATGCCTCAAAAGTATAGAAAATGGATATTGTTCCCCACAAACTTTGCTTTTGTGACCAGGACAGTGATATTTTGAAATGTACCTATTTTCCAGAACATTCCAGATAGATTCAGTGCTGAGTAAACTTGGAGTAACTTCTAGAACTTTCTAGAACTTTCCAGTAATATAAATAGAAGTATAAATACAGAAGCCTTAAGCCCACCAGTTCAGTTTAGTTCCAGCTGCCTAAGTGGATACATATCTGCATTTTTATGAGATGGCATCAAGAGGCTGCAAGCATCCGGCAGACACATTTTGCTATGTCTGCGGCCAATTTATCAAGATAAGAGCGAAAAAGTACTCTGTGGAAGCATCTGCTAAGAATTTAAGTAGATAGGAGCTGAAACATGCTAATACTGTGGAGGGTGTGGTAAGGGACCATCTGAGAAGTCCACACGTAGTGCTAAAACTATGCATTTTTTTAATTGAAAAACAGAAGGTTCAATATAAATGTTCAATAAGATGTTATGTGTTAAAATTACACAGATCAAACAATGTATGAATACCACACTGAGTCATAAAGACAGGTACAAGTGAAGGGAAAAATAATTAAAATAAAGTAAATTAAAATAATAAAAAAACTTAAAAATACATGTAAATTAGCACAGACGTATACATAAATATGATATAGTAGATAAATAATCGAAGAAATAAATCCATGGGTCAGGAAAGTTCTCACCATATAAGAAAAGATATACACATTTTATTATTAATAACTCAAAAAGCATTTATTCCTAAAACTGTGAAGGACGTGGTAAGGGACCATCTGAATACATGGTCAATTTCTTGGTATTATCCATGCTCAATACCCAGTCCAATGTTGCCAGGTATGTGTAAACTTACCATGTAAACATAAAGTCAATTATAATCAGTAGACTAACACTGTTTCCTGTTCCTGCAAGTGCTCGTGTTTGTAGCCTGCTCTCTCCCATTTTTTTGCACACATTGTTTTTTCCGCTTTATACTTTTTAACATGATACAACTATGTGCATCTGAACGCTAGTGGAGGTCAGTGAGAAAGAGAAGCTTGTAGATACTTTTTCGGATGTGAGTAGTACAGCGAGCAACACACACTTTGGTTCCGGCTGTAGAGCCCCCGCAGCAGGGCGTTTTAGTGACATCTTGGCAGCATACTCGTAGGGCAAAGCAACACAACTCTTCCGTTCCTGTTAGGATTTCCAATCGATTCTGCCCACTCAGTGATACACACACTGAGAATCATGTTGAAAGCGCCCTTGTTATTGGTGACTATTGTAAGGAATGTGGAAATAGAGACTCCAGCCACTATTGTTAAAATGCATTTCGGGTGCAGAGTATCTGACATCAGATCAAATTTACAAGTGCTGGTTAATGCTAAACGTAGATTTTCTAAGATTGTTATTCATGTCGGCAGTCGGCAATTACGATGTCCAGCTTCGCCAGTCAGAGATCACTAAAGATAATTTTAAAGAGGTATGTGAACTTGCAAAAACAATGTCAGACACTGTAATATGCTCTGGACCTCTCCCTGCTTGTCGTGGTGATGAGGTTTGTAGTAGATTAGTGTCACTGAATGGCTGGATATCTGAGTGGTGTCTGGAGAATAGCATAGGATTCATAGACAATTGGAAGAGTTTTTGGGGAAGACATGACCTGCTAAAGAGAGACGGACTCCATCCCTCCAGAGAAGGTGCCGCTCTCCTCTCTAGTAATATGGCTCATAGTCTTAATAGTGATAGTATTTGACTAACCAGGGCCCAGGTCAGGAAGTAGACAGTATGGCTTAACCATCCATCTGCAAGCTGCCTTGAGACATCACACAGGTCACATAAACTACAACACATAGAGAATGAATCACCTAAATATCATATAGAGACTGTGTCTGTTCCCCGAACATCCAAACACAAATCCCTCATTAAGTCATATGAAAAAATCTGATTAATGTAAAAAAAAACAAAAAAAAACATATAAAGGTAGGGCTACTAAACATTGGATCGTGTTCATTCAAATCACTGATTGTAAATTAAATTATTACAGATCTTAGTTTGGATTCGCTCTGTTTGACTAAAACCTGGATTAAAACAGATTAATATGTTAGTTTAAATGAGTCTACTCTCTCAAGTTATTGTTATAAACATGAGCCTCGTCTGAAAGGAGGAGGTGTTGCTATAACTTACAGTGATATTTTTAGTGTTACTCAAAGTCTGGACATAAGTTTAATTCTTTTTATCTGATCATGCTTAATGTGATATCGTCAGATATAAATAAAAAATCTTTGTCATCTTTTGTTCTTGCAACAGTATATAGACCACTAGGGCCATTTTCTGAATTCCCTAGATAATTTGCAGATTTTCTGTCAGATCTAGTGGTTGCTGTGGATAGAGTTTTAATTGTCGGTGACTCCAACATCCACATAGATAACAAAAATGATACACTGGGATTAGCATTTATCGATATTCTCAACTCTGTTGGGGTTAGACAAAATGTGACAGGTCCCACCCATTGCCAAAATCACACGCTAGGTCAGTGGTTCCTAAACCCTGTTCCTGGAGGCCCCCCCAACACTGTACGTTTTGTATATCTCCATTTTCTGACACACCCAGTTCAGGTCTTGGAGTCTCCACTAACGAGCTGATTAGTTGAATCAGGTGTGTTTGATTAGGGAGATATCCAAAATGTGTAGTGTTGGGGGGCCTCCAGGAACAGGGTTGGGAACCACTGCGCTAGATCTAATTTTGTCTTATGGAGTTGATGTTGATAATATAGAAATTCTGCTGCAGAGTGAGGATATCTCAGATCATTACATCGTCTCTTTTATGCTTCGTTTAGCAAATGTCACTCAATCTACGCAATGTTATCATTCAGGTAGAACTATTCTTTCAACTACTAAAGATAGCTTCACTAAAAATCTTCCAGATTTGTCTCAAAAACTCAGTACGTCAAAATGTTCAGAAGAACTTGATGTTGTCACAGAAAATATGGACAGTCTTCTCTAGCACTCTAGATAGTGTTGCCCCCCTTCATTAAAGAATCCCACACCATGGTACAATGATCACACTCATGCTCTCAAGAGAGCAGCTCGGAAAATGGAGCATAAGTGGAAGAATACAAAATTAGAGGTATTTTGCGGTGCATGAAAGGATAGTGTCTCCAACTACAGACAGGCTCTAAAAACTGCCAGGTCCGCATATTTGAGTAAACACATAGAAAATAACCACAACAATCCTAGGTGTTTATTCAGTACTGTGGCTAAATATGTAAGGAATAAAACTTCGACTGAACCAGATATTCCATTACAACATAGTAGTAACTTTATTAATTGCTTTCTGATCAAATAGAAATCATCAGAAACAAAATTGGAATTATGCATCCATCTGCCACAGCACCCCAGAAGACTAAAATTATTCCCTACGAGCTGGTGTAGGTCAGGAAGAGCTAACAAAAAATTATCAAAACATCAAAATCAACAACATGTATGTTAGACGTACATGAAAACTCCTCATTATCCTTAGGGCATGTCCTAAGACACTTTAAACTGGCAGTTATCAAACCACTTATAAAGAAACCACAGCTTGGTCCAAGAGAATTGGCTAATTATAGACCGATTTCAAATCTCCCATTTATGTCAAAAATACTAGAAAAGGTAGTGTCCTCCCAACTGTGTTCATTTTTACAGAGGAATTGTAAATATGAAGAATTTCATTCAGAATTTAGGGCCCATCATAGTACCGAGACTGCACTTATCAGAGTTACAAATGACTTTTTCTTATCATCTGATCGTGGCTGCATTTCTCTTCGAGTGCTCTTAGATCTTAGTGCTGACTTCGACACCATAGATCATGACATTCTCTTGGATAGGCTTGAGAATTATGTTGGCATTTGTGGACAGGCATTAGCTTGCTTTAGGTCCTATCTCTCTGACCGCTACCACTTTGTCTGTGTAAATGAGGAACTGTCAGATCAAATTAAAGTTAAGTATGGAGTGCCACAGGGATCAGTTTTAGGGCCTCTGCTTTTCTTCCTATATATGCTCCCCTTGGGAGGCATTATCAGGAACCATGGAATTAGTTTTCACTGTTATGCCCATATACCGAACTTTATATTTCTTCGAAACCTGACGAAATTTCACAATTTCCAAATTAACACGTAGATGCATTGTCCTTTGCTTTTTAGCCTATGAAGGCTTTTGTTTGTGGTTAATTCATTTTCTATGTAGTTCATTTTTTTAAGAGAACGTTGTCCCTCCTTTGACCAAGTTGATATAGATATCATTCAGTGAGTAGTATCACAAGCTGGCTGGAAGCTTATGGCAGGTAATTTGGGCGAACTCCATCCTGAGCCCATGCTTCAGACAGTGGCTCATAAAGAATCCCATGTCTCTGAGTTTGCAACAATTCATCCTCTGTGAAGACCGTCTTAGTAGACTGAAGTGAAGTCTGGCTGGAACATGCTGCAGTTAGTCATCATCACTCTGCGAAAGACTCAGGGAAAGACTCAGGGAAAGAAATAGAATAAAATTAGCACAGATGCCATTCACTTTAAAGCAGGGTTTAAAGCAGGGTTAAAGAATAAGAGTTTCATCCGTCATGTGTTTTCAGTTCAGACAGACCTAACGAAAGCAGCTGAACTATGAAATGAGGATTAAAATGGGTGTATACATGGCTGAATACATGAGTCTTTAGTCTAGATTTAAACTGAGAGAGTGTGTCTGAGTTCCAAACACTGCTAGGAAGACTATTCCATAGTTTAGTAGCCAAATATTAAATAATCTCCCTCCTTTTGTGGATTTTGATATTCTCGGTATTGTTAACAGGCCGGAGTTTTACGATCATAGTGAGCGTGATGGATTATAGCGTGATAGAAGGTTTGTAAGTAATTAACAGAATTTTAAAATTAATATGAAACTTAACAGGAAATACATTTGGGATGACTTCAAGGACTTTAACACTAAAACTTATAGTTCATACAAAATCATTTTGTTTAACCATTGACCCACAACACTTACTTTAACCACTAATAATTCTAAACATAAATAACTAATATTGGCATTATATTCATTCATTCTCTGTTATAGCATAATTTCATGTACAGCTGCTTTGAAACAATGCCTGTAGTGAAAAGGACTATACAAATAAATTTGTCTTGACTTGACTTGACTTGACTTAACCCTAAAAGAAAACAATTTACTTTGTTTGAATAATTTGTATTTTTAAGGTCATCTCCAAAGGGAAGTTTAGTTAGATTTAGCTCACTTTAGTGGACAATTGTGTTCCCAAAGTATAGCTAAGTAAATATTCAGCAAAATGCATTGACACATTCAAATGTGTCTGTTATATTAGGCTGTGTACGTGTCTTTTTATGTTTCCATTGGTACTACAGATCACTAGCAACTTTCTTTAGAAAAGGACAGTGTGTGTGTGTGTGTGTGTGTGTGTTGGTGGGTTTGGGTGGTTTACGAGGACATTTTAGTAATTACAAGGGTATTATGCTATAAATGTGGTTTATGAGGACATTTCTAGTGTCCCCATAATTCAAATTGCTTAAAAAACATACTAAACAATGTTTTTTTTTAAAAATGTAAAAATGCAGAAAGTGTTTTGTGAGGGTTAGGTTTAGGGGTAGGGTTAGGGTTAG
The DNA here is from genome assembly GCF_019703515.2 of Myxocyprinus asiaticus. Classification (NCBI taxonomy): domain Eukaryota; kingdom Metazoa; phylum Chordata; class Actinopteri; order Cypriniformes; family Catostomidae; genus Myxocyprinus; species Myxocyprinus asiaticus. The sequence continues at coordinate 32,470,136 of NC_059387.1, forward strand.
GGATTAGAATCTATAGTTCATACAGAATAAAAATCATTATGTCTGTGGAGAGTCCTCATAATGATCGCTGCACCAACGTGTGTGTGTGTGTGTGTGTGTGTGTGTGTGTGTGTGTGTGTGTGTGTGTGTGTGTGTGTCTGTGTGTGTCTGTGTGTGTGTGTGTGAAGCCATCTGCTCATTCAGGATAGATACGATAGAACCCAAGGTAGCCAATGCTGAATTCATCACTTTGACTTTCTGCTCGGTGCACACACACACACACACACACACAAACACATATATGTGCATACAGGTGTATATAGGCTGTTTTCAAATAATCTTCTTACGGATTTAAAAAAGTTCTGTGCTATCATGCTTGTTAGCATTTTTCTGCACGTGTGTGCGCAAGTGACTGCCATTTCCTTACAAAGCAATTTTTTGGTCACAAAGCTCTCAGTTAGATTAAGGACAAAGATAGAGGGGGATGAGAAAGAGAGAGAGAGAGAGAGAGGGAGACTGAAAGTGAATGAGATGAGAGAGTTAGAGGGAGGCAGTGAAAAAAGAGGTGGGCTGTGTGTCGCAAGGACAAACGTACATGGCATTACTGCAGTGTTCTAGAGAGAATACCAAAGAGGCCAGATGCTTAAACGCTCCATGGTGCAAGCACACACCATCCCACATGTTACATGCAACACCTATGAACACACACGCAACAGTACATGAACATTATTAAGCACAGTTTTTCAAGATGTTTTCAAGTATTAGCACAGTAAATGCAACACTTTTTCATTTGTTGTGTACAGAAAGTGTCAGCACAGTAAACGTTATTGAAACGTTAAAAAAGTAATGCATCGTAATACACTCAGATCGCACTACTAAAACTAGTCTGTTTTAGTTGCTCATTATGACCGTCTGTAACATGAATCATATGAATACAAAGTAACATTCATGTCCTTCTAATGTACAGTACCTATGACATGCGTGGTGTTGTAAAACACTGGCTGCCATTATAGGCATCTCTCCAGCATATAAAACACACACAAACACAAACACACACACACATTCACACTGTCCCCCTATGACCTTCAGTATCCCGCAGTGCCTGTGTTACATTAAATGACCAATCACACACTCTCTGTCTCTCTCTCTCTCTCTCCCAGGTATCTTTCCTGATGTTATGGGTCGTTCCCATGTCACAGTCAGCATAATGTATTTCCCCCATTGCTGATACATGAAACTGACAAAGAGTGTGTATGTCAGAGAGGTGTGTGTGTACTTCTGAAGCGTCTGTTTCTGTTCGCATCTATAGGAATATACAAATCCTGTATGCATTTAATTTTTACATTTTGTATAAAAATAAAGCTCAACACACTACTCAGTAGGAGATACAGATGTTTAAAGGGATAATTCACCAAAAAAAAAAAAAATTATAATTTACTCAAATTAGATAATTTGCTCACCCTAATGTTGTCCTCAGTCAGCCTCAGTCACCATTCATCGCACCTTTTTTCCATAATCTGTCTGTCCCTAAAATTCTGCCTAACATCTCTTTTTGTGTCCCACGAAAGAAAGAAAGTCATACACATGGTTGCCAGGTCAAACAAAAATTTCCAACCCCAAGTCAAACTTTAAATGTCCTAATTTTAATGTTTACCATCAAACTTTTTGGCAACTGTGGTCCATTTTAAAATGAGTAAAAAATAAAATAAAAAGCAAGCCGCAACTATAACATTGGAACCCGCGACTACAATTTCAAAATAGCCCAATTGGGTGGGAAAAACGGATTTGGAACAACATGAGGGTGAATAAATTGTCAGAATTTTCATTTTTGGGGAAACTTTCCTTCAAGTCAAGAATGAGATGTTTTGAGGGTTGTGATTTGTTGTTCCCTTATGAGGATATAGTTCACCTAAAAATTTAATTAAAAGTAGTGTATTATGAATGTTGCAGGTTTGAATGCAAACAAGATTTGAGAGCTGAGAGTGAAAGGCAAGATTTTCAGTGACTTAAAATGTAGTTCACCCAAAAATAAAAATTCTCTTATAATTTACTGCCATCCCTGATGTGTGTGGCTTTCTTTCTTCTGCAGAACACAAATGAAGATTTTTAGAAGAATATCTCAGCTCTGTAGGTCCATACAATGTAAGTGAATGGTGACCAGAACTTTGAATCTCCAAAAATCACATAAAGGCTGCATAAAAGTAATCCATACGACTCCAGTGGTTAAATCAATGACTTGTGAAGCAATATGATAGGTGTTGGTGAGAAAAGGATTAATATTTAAGTCAACTTTTACTATAAATATACACTTTCACCAGCCCTCCTATGTGTGTTCACAAGAGGGCAGAGTTTTTCTTCTTTTATTTTTTGGTGAGTTGTATTCTTCATGCATATCGCCACCTACTGGGCAGGGAGGAGAAAGAAAAAATGGGAGGGATAAAGCAAAGGAAAATAATAAATAAATCATATTTGCACAACAGCTCAGTAGGTTGCAATATGCACGAAGAATGCAAATCAGCAAGAAACGAAACAAAAAGAACTCTCATGAACTCGAATAGGAGGGCTTGTTAGAAGTAGATTTATAGTAAAAAAAAAAAAAAACAGGACTTAAATGTTGATCTGTTTCTTAATTATACCTATCACATCACTCCTGTAGACATGGGTTTAACCACTGGATTCGTATGGATTAATTTTATGCTGTCTTTATTTGTTTTTTGGATCATCAAAATTTCTGGTCACAATTCACTTGCATTGAATGGACCAACAGAGCTGAGACATTTTTCTAAAAGTCTTAGTTTGTGTTTAGCAGAAGAAAGAAAGTCATACCAATCTGGGATGACATGAGGGTGAATAAATTATAAGAGAATTTTCATTTTTGGGGTGAACTATCCCTTTAAATTTCAGTCTTTTCCTCACACAAAGCCATCATATGCCTTCAGGAGACTTGGAATACAGTGCACAAGTCAAATGGACTACATTTATGTTACTTTTTAAGCTGCATTAAGGCCTAGTTTGACAGCCATAGTCGCTATCCACTTTTGTTTTATGGAAAAGAGCAGCCTGAAAATTGTGCTAAATATCTCATTTTGTGTTCCACGGTGGGAAAAAAGTGATTAGAGTGAACTATCCCTTTAACATCCATTTGCCTATTTACAGTGGAGGAGAGTAACGGAGCTGGGCAGAGAAAGAAATAAAGAAGGAAAGATTAGAAAATACAAAAGAGACGAAACGGGAAGGAACAGAGACACGCAGAGACTCTGTGTTCTGAGTGAACGGTGACTTTCACACATGCTGCGAGCGATTGCTCATTTATTGGCATAAGGTGTGTGTTCCCTCTCCGGCTATGTATGTAGATGTGTGAGAATGTGTGCCCACAAGTGTTAATGTGACTGTAATGGCGTTGTGTTTACCGCAGCACAGCTTCATCACTGTCTCCATGACGACCGCTGCGCTAGCTTTCCCGTCCTGCACCAAAGACGGAGTGATACCCAATAGTGCTTCAGTGCAGACCCCTGCAGCACACTTAACACAATAGTATCAGTATGATTATTTGGACAGTATTGTGATGGTAATAGCATGGTATTCTCTAAAGTACGTTGGAGTACCATGTAAATACCCTGGTATATGAATATGGTAATCATTCAGTAATAAGCTGGTACTGTCACTCTACATCAGAGTAATTAACACACTCATCCATAACAGATCACTTAAAGGGATAGTTCACCCAAAAATGAAACTTCTGTCATCATTTACTCACCCAAACCCATATGACTCTTTCTTCTGTGGAACACAAAAGGAGATATTAGGCAGAACGACAGCCTCAGTCAACATTCACTTTGATTGTACGGGAAAAAAGATACAATGAATGTGAATGGTGACTGAGACTAACATCCTGCCTAACATCTTTTGTCTTAACATGTGGCGCCTTTATAGTGAGTAAATGATGACTGAATTTAAATTTTTGGGGGAACTATCCCTTTAATCAGTCATAACTTGCCATTTTAACATTAAAAAATGTGTTTGTTAGAAATAAGTGTTTATGTGAGGGTGTTTTATTTATTAGAAAATGTATATGAAACCATCAAAAATTTTTTTTTTTATCAGGCATGTAAGAAGTGACAATCTTCTTTCAATTCATCGTTTGGTCAGACTGGCAAAAGTTACACCATTTTTACACAATCTTAACAATCCTAAACGTAGTAAGTGTTTATGTGTGTGTTTTATTCATTAGAACATTTATATTGGTAAATGATGCACGTATGATGCACGTATCAAATTCAAGACTCTGATGCTGGCATACAGAACAGTCACTGGGTCTGCTCCAGCATACCTAAAATAAGTTCTGCAGAGCTACGTTCCCACCAGAAACCTGCAGTCGGCTAACGAGTGGTGCCTTGTTGTACCAACACAAAGAGGCACCAAAACACTTTCCTGGACTTTCGGTTTCATTGTACCACGTTGGTGGAATGACCTTCCTAACACCATCCATGAAGCTGACTCACCCTCTGTCTTCAAAAAAGGCTTAAAACACATCTATTCCATGAGCACTTAACCATTCACTAATAATAAAAAAATAAATAAAAAAAATATACTGTTGATATTCTTGTTGCACTCTAATTTGTCTTGGATACTACTATTCTGATGCTGGTGAAACTTTGTAATGCAGCACTTTTCGTACCACTGTCTCCTTAAGATGAATCGCTTATGTATTATTCCTCTTTTGTAAATCGCTTCGGATAAAAGCGTCTGCCAAATGAATAAATGTAAATGTAAATGTAATGAAGCCAAAATGGATGTATAATAATTATGAATTCACCTCTATATTTTCTCACAAACTGTTTAGCAACAAAAAAGTGCTCCTGGTTATACTGGCTTACTGTGGAGGCTGCTTCCATTTAGGTCTTTTTACATGGCATCACGACGGTCATGTCGGAGCTTTCACAGACTTGCAAGTTTACAACTTGTAATTAAGAGTTCTTTGAAGATTTGAACAGTCATTACAAGTCGGAATCTCGTAATTACGGTAATTCCGACATGGCATGAACGCACCCATAGACCATGTGTTCAAAATGTAGAAAAACAAATGTTGCTCCTGTATAGAGGAAATTACAGTAATCTGCTAGAGGTAGTGTATGACTGACACATGCTAACATGCAACTGGTTTATCGACCGCCTCCCCTAGTTTTAGAAGCTAATACAGAGACTTGAACAGCAATGCTATGAGATATCGAGAGAGAGAGAGAGAGAGAGAGAGAGAGAGAGAGAGAGAGAGAATGAGAGAGAGAGAGATTCATGGGGAGAGGGGGACCTGGGCTGAGGAAACTGGTTACTGCAGCAGTCTGTATATGGCAAGCCGAATTGACTTTTATTCATTCACTGGATATGAATTGTTGATAACAACAATTACATTTTCACAAGTTAAAATTCTAATTCTTGATATCAAGAATGTAATTTTCACTAGTGGAAATGCCAACTGTTGATATCAATAATTACATTTCTACTAGTAAAAATGTGAATTCTTGATATAAAAAATGTCATCATCACTCTCAGAAATCACATTCTTGATATAAAAAATGGAATTTAAACTAGTAAAACCCCTAATTTTTGATATCTATAACTGAATTTTCAATAGTAACGTTTTACACCAATATGTCATTCACTCCTATTCAAAACGCAATTATTGATGTCGAAAATTTGTTTCTTACTAGTTGAAAGTCCAATTTCACATATAAACAGTTCTTTTCTTACTAGTAAAAAATATACATTTTGATATCAAGAATGTAATTTCTAATAGTGGAAATGCCAAAAATATTCAAAAAAGAAAGTTATGGAACCTCACGGGGGATACGCAAGGGGGAAAGAAGACTGCTAATTCAAACCCAAGATCCGTTTTCTCTGTCGTTTATAAACCACACTTATTTTTCATATCAACACCAAAAGGTGTATATTATTTTTATATTTAAGAACATTGTATGATTTTGTAATGTGTATAGCCCCAGAGCCAAAGCAGTTTCAGGCCCGCAGTCTCAGGACTGATGCGGTGTTAGTAGATGAGCGCCATCTACCGTTTGGAGCATAATTTCGTACATTTATTTGCTTTTTTAGATTTAAAATGTGCTATTTTTACATTGATTTTGATCTAAAACATTTAATGGTAGCCTTTTCAACACTTTTCAATAAGGTTCCATGTGTAACATTAGTTAATGCAGTAGGTTTCATGAATTAACAAAGAACATGTTTTTAACAGCATTTATTAATCTCTGTTTATGTTTTTTTTAACTAATGTTAACATTTACAACTTCTAATTTGAAAAATATATTAGTAAATGTTAAAATTAACATTAACCAAGATTAACAAATTCTGTAAAAGTATTGCTCATTGTTTTTCAAGTTAACAAATGTAGTTAACTATTGTTAACAAATCAAACTTTATTGTAAGGTGTTACCCATTTGACTATATTATATGTGATCATTTGATTTCCTTCCTGTTCATAAAGTCACAAAGAGTACTTTAAAAAGACACAAAGAATGGGCATTTAATGTCATATGTATTTAATCATATCAAATTCAAAAGAAACATTCAATTATAAGGCCTAACAAAACACATTACATACAAAATGATAAAAAAAAAAATAATTGAATAATAATAAATTAAACTAAAATAATTATTTAAACAACTAAAGCTTGAGTGACTCAAAACAAAAGCATTTAAAAAAAAATACAACCTGAATGCTAATCAAACTGTTTCCAGAATAATATTCATTATGACAACCAATTTAAGTTTCTGTAAGAATAACGAGAAATATATGTATTCAGATCCAGTAGTTAGCAGAAAATACTTAGCTTAATAAAGTAATTGTTTACCAGAAATGTAGATTTAATAAAACTTTACACAGACAACAAATTACCGTGCTCTCCGACATGATTGTTCTGTCATTAGCTCCACCCGTAACATCGGTCCGGAGACTGCGGGCCTGGCGTTGCGGTCCTGAAACTGCTGCGACTTAAGGCTGATTTATACTTCTGCGTCAATCCTATGGCTCTGCGGCTCAGCAGATGGAAACTATTTTGTGTAACGTATCTGTGTGCTGTTGATAAATGTATGAAAATGTGTTCCATTGCTTTGCATAAAAACATAGGCTAAATTAATGTTTGGGTATTAGGAACAAGGAAGAGTAGATATAAAAATCTAACAAACATGTTACTATGTATGTGAACTTGATTGAGCTCACCTGTGTGTGTAAAGAAGCCACGAAAATAATAGTTTTCATGTTTTACTTTTTACTTAACATTTGAGAAAATAAATTGGCTAAATCTTTTGATTTTTGTTTTCAATTATTATTTTATGCTCTTTAGTTTAAAATGGAGTGCACTAATTTCACGGCCAGGAATGTTCTTTTCAATAATAGCACGGTGCTGTCGGGTTTATCTGTCTAGTTGCGCCATCTTGTAGACTTAGGAAACAACGTCAATTTAAATATCTGGTGACTTGAAAATTTAAATTTATTTCGAATATTGAAATTATTTAAGGTAAAAATTAGAATTTAGCCTCTTAGCCCTGTTGACTTGGTTATCTAACTAAAAATGATAGACCTCACGCACACACACACACACACACACACACACACACACACACACACATACATATATATATATATATATATATATATATATATATATATATATATATATATATATATATATATATAGGATATATGCTAAAATATTTTTTTGAGTGTAGGGTGAAACAGTGGAAGTTCTACTTGTCAGACAGCTTTGAAGGGAAATAACTGTGCAAACAGACAATTTGAAGTGCATACATACATGACTTTTTCAATGTACCTGATATCAACATTTAGCCTATTAGAAGAACCCCCATCTGAAGCTTAGTTAATACATCCCATAAAAATAACTGAGAATTTCCATAATGTTTGTGCTTGGATTAAATGCATGTCTAATTTTGGTTGAAAGGGTGCGCCCATTATTATAATTTTTTTCACGCTGTCTTCTTGCACTTTATTACCATACAGTAACACACAGACGTACAATATTAGCATTCTAGAACATTCATTTATGTTATTATGTGCTATTGTAACACCCATTCCTCCTCGATTTTGGCTTCTAGCAAGTAAGAAGACTTTTTCCTTGGGCAGACAGCAGCAGATGGGAGGTGTTCAGCACAGGGAGCAATTCTTTTGTTATTGGTTTCATGTCAGAAAAAGCATGAAAGAGTAATGTCAATTTTAAAAGCTCATTTAAAACAATCAAACTATTGCTAAGACTAATTATTCGGACAAAAGGCATCCAGACTGTAACTCTGTCGCCACGTGGACTGCACAATGACCCTTATTTTTGAATAATGAGCAGTATATTGCAGCATTCGTGAAGGTTTTAGTTTATAAAATGTTAGTTGGAATGAATCATTTTTACACCTGCTCCTTCTGTACTCCCTTAATCCCATTTGCCATTACATTTATTAATACGTCATGAAAACAAATGTATTGCAAAATCATACAATTTATTCAATATAAAAATAATATATTATATACAGTAGGGCTGCCCCCTGATAGTCGACCAAATGTTAGTCCATGAGAAGAGTCTTGGTCAACCAAGTTTTGATTGGTTGGTTGGTCCCAGAAAAAACTCCACAGGAAACTGACGAACACCTGACGTATTACTGCTGGTTGGACGCTAGGTGGTACTATGGGGTAATTTTCGTTAAGCAGGGTTAAGGTTAAGTCTACACAATAAAGCAAGACACCTTGATTTCAAACTTTTAACTTTATTTTTTATTTATTTTAACAATAATTTCAAATGAAACTGGAAAACAAAATAAGTACAATTAAAATGTGTGTTGTTCAACTTTTTGAAAGATGGCTTTACAGCAGTTGTCAACACCTCTCTGGCAAAGAATTTACTTCATCTGTGCATTCTCTACCGGTCGGGTATTTCTTTGTCCAGGAAAATACATTGTGTGTGTGAATAAATTTGTTTTGTTCCCTCCTTCACAATATATATATATATACACTACCGGTCAAAAGTTTTGAAACACTTGACTAAAATGTTTCTCATGATCTTAAAAAACTTTTGATCTGAAGGCGTATGCTTAAATGTTTGGAATTAGTTTTGTAGACAAAAATATAATTGTGCCACCATGCTAATAATATTAATTTATTTCATTATAATACCAAAATGTAATTAAAAAATAAAAAAAAGTTTTTGAAATTGATGACTTGGACCAAATAATAAAGAAAAGCAGCTAATAAGAGCCCAACATAGATGGGAACTCCTTCAATACTGTTTAAAAAGCATCCCAGGGTGATACCTCAAGAAGTTGGTTAAGAAAATGTCAAGAGTACATGTCTGCAAATTCTAGGCAAAGGGTGACTACTTTGAAGATGCTAAAATATAACACAGTTTTGATTTATTTTGGATTATGTTTAGTCACAACATAATTCCCATAGTTCCATATATGTTATTCCATAGTTTTGATGACTTCACTATTATTCTAAATGTGAAAAAAAATTATAATAAAGAATGAGTAAGTGTTTCAAAACTTTTGACCGGTAGTGTATATATATCCAATTACATCGGATCAGTGAATATTCTTGCTTTAGTGATTTTGCTTTGAAAATTAAATTAATTTATTTAAAAAACGAAAAACTTCAACGAGAAATCAAATACATTTCTAAATTCAAACTGCACTCCAAACGGAACGAAAAAGCAAATAAAATAATGAAGTGATGAAAGAATAATAAATATATACACACACACACCTTTCCATTTACCGTCAGGCAAGTATCTGTCTAAACATGCAGGCGGAAAATTACTTACACAAATGAAGACATAAAAACAATTATAAATGTAAAAATAATAATTATAATGATGATAATAATCACTGAAATATAAATCATGGTTCGAGGTGAATGTGTTTTTGTATTATTTTATGTTTTAATCACAGAAATATAGGCTGCAGTGTTGCGTTTACAATGAACTGCTCTGTTGAAATAAAGTGAACTGAATTCAAAGCACCTCCTGAGCTGAGATGTCTGAGGCCATTTGCGGCACTCATAGAAGATACTGTTCTTGCAAAAAAAATAAAAAATTCAGAAGACAGAAACAAAGAAAGAGTGAGAACCTTTTAGATGCGCATGTTCCACGAGACTGCACGTCATATATTCGCATAGATGGCTTTTCTGTCACCTGTTCTTAATAATATAATAAAGTGTTTCTTCAAGCATGTGTCTGTGTGTCTACGGGCAAATTATATGTAATATTAATTTGATAATAGTAATAGCCTAATAATCATAATAATACTAATAATTTAATACATGGGAATACGAGCCAAAAATCGTCTTGACATCGTCAAAGGCATCAGCTATTGGTGATCACTCGGACCATCGTCAATCCCCAAGATCATCGTCTGTCGGCACAACCCTAATGTGCATTTCTCTCTATAAATTAACAAAATTTACCCCTTTTGCCGGTGTCGCTGCGGCTCGCTTCATGCGTGCGCTTGTAAAATTTATATTTTAAAGGCTCATTATTATGGTTTAGTATTTCTCTGTTATGTAGAACAGTGTTAGCAATGTTACTTATAACATTCTTTCTCAGCCCTGGAACTCAAACCATTTTCTGATGCCCCCCTAAAAAAGATATTTAATTAATTAAATTAATATCGTAAATGTGCGACTAGTAAACTAGTAGGCGTTAATTTAAGCCATTAGTCGACTAGGAAAATCTTTGGTCGGGGGCAGCCCTAATATACAGTATATGAGACTAAACTCCCAGTGTGGATTGCGATCTATTATGCGTCGTCCATTAGAGACAACACCTCACAAGAGCACCAGTTTTGTGCCCAGCAACAAGATTTTTCTGTGTATGGCATGTGTAGTTTACTGTGAGTGGTAGTTCGGGACAATATTTAATTAAAATGTAGCCAAATATGCACAGCGGTACCAAAATTAAGGCAGTATAGAAGATAGTGTGGGTTGGCCAATCAGATGAATGGGGCGATGCAGTGCCGCCCAAATATGCAAATCTAATATTGTTTGAACAATGAACAAAAAAGAAAAATTGAAATGAATTCTCATTTTCAGATTCTTAAGCATAAAAATAATTTTTTTTTTTTAAAACGAGCTGTTTTTACCCACATGGAATGTCTCCCTCCAGTTTTTTAACCTGCTACAAAAATGGATTAATGGGAAAACCAAGTCTCATTAATATTCATAAACTTATTACCATAGCTATTCTTACCTATTAAAATTGTATTTCTAGATATCGATAATAGTATTTTTACTAGTTGAAATCACATTTAAGATATCAGTATTTATATTTTCACTTGTTGCAAAGGCTATTTTAGATATCAAGGCAATAATTGTTACTAGTAGAGCTCCCTTTACTGATATCAATAATTACACTGTTACTACTAAAATGTTAATTCTTGATATCAACAATTAAATTACAGCTAGTGAAAATGTAAAATCTTTATATCAGAAAATGAATTTAAACATGTTATATTTGTTATTTCTGATATCTGGAAATGAATTTCAGATATCAATAATTTGGAATGTAATTTTGATATCTAAAAAGACTTTCTTATTAGTAACAATTACATTACAAATATCAGAAATTAAATTTGTTACTAGTGAAAACTGAATTACTGCTATTCACTTGTAGAAATTACATTCTTGATATCAAAAATTCTATTTTACTAGTAAGAAAATAATTATTGAAAGGTGAAATTGGAATTTCAACTAGTGAGAAACTAATTTTTGATATCAATAACTGTTTTGAATAGGAGAGAATGACATATTACTAGTGAAACTTTACTAGTAAAAAATTAGAGATATCACAAATTAGGGTTTTTACTACTTGATATCAACAATTCACATCCTGCGAATGAATAAAAGTCAATTCGGCTTGCAACAGTATCAGAAATCATTGTGAAATTCAACTAGTGAAAATTCAGTTACAGATATCAATAATTATGGTTTTTACTAGTTGAAATTCCATTTTTGATATCAAGAATGTGATTTTTGGGGACCTGGGTAGCTCAGTAAGTATTGACACTGACTACCACCCCTGGAGTCATGAGTTTGAAGTTCCAGCCAGGTCTCCTAAGCAACCAAATTGGCCCAGTTGCTAGAGAGGTTAGAGTCACATGGAGTAACCTCCTTGTGGTCGCAATTAGTGGTTCTCGCTCTCAGTGGGGTGCGTGGTAAGTTGTGCATGGATCGCGGAGAGTAGCATGAGCCTCCACATGCTCTCCGCGGTGTCATGCACAATGAGCCACGTGATAAGATGCGTGGATTGACGGTCTCAGAAGCGGAGGCAACTGAGACTTGTCCTCCGCCACCACAAGGACCTACTAAGTAGTGGGAATTGGGCATTCCAAATTGAGAGAAAAGGGGATAAAAAAAGAAGTAAAAAAAGAATGTGATTTCTGCAAGTGATGACGTCATTTTTTATATCAAGAATTCACGTTTTTACTAGTGGAAATTTAATTATTGACATCAACAATTGGCATTTCCACTAGTAAAAATTACATTTTGGTATCAAGAATTAGAATTTTAACTAGTGAAAATTGAATTGTTGATATCAACAATTCATATCCTGCGAATGAATAAAAGCTAAAACGGCTTGCCATAGTCTGTAACTAGGTCAGGTTGAGACTGAAGACAAATAAATGGAGGGGCAGTGGGGGGGGGGGGGGGTTATGGGACTAGGCTGGTATTTTACATAAAAAAGAGTGTTTCACCTACACCTGTCCTCTTCACATTTGTATCCCTTTTCATCAGTACCATTTTTATACTGTCTTTGTTTTCTTGATTTCTGATTGCATAATTCCAAATATTTCCCTTTTTAAGATTATGTGTATTGCAGAGAGATAAATACATTCTAAAAAGACAGAAATGTGGTGTGAAAGTTTGATGGGATAGATGTTGCTATGTACTGTATGTAAGTGTGTGTGTGTGTGTGTGTGTGTGTGTGTGTGTGTGTGTGTGTGTGTGTGTGTGTTCAGAGCAAATCCTGAGCAGCCTCTGAAACAAAGCAGTCTTGGATGGAGGGATAAATGGAGCAAGCAGATAGAGGGGTGGAGTGAAGGAGAAGCTTTCAACCCTGTGTGTCCTCACTGCCTGGAACATCTTATGCACATGAGTGGCTCTGAGTGTGTGTGTGATCTCTGTATAAATGCATTATCCAGAACATGTTTGATGTTGTATATTTACTTTTTTCCAGTTCTTTGTTTCTTTCTTTTTCTTTCTTTATTTCTTTCTATTTACTTTTTTCCCGTTCTTTCTTTCTTTCTTACTTTCTTTTGTCTCTTAAGTTAGAGGTCGACCGACAGTGGATTTTGCAATAACTAAGATGATGTAAATGGCAGATAACAGATTAATCGGCCTATAGCATAATTTTTCAAATCGATGTATAGAATGTTCAAACATTTTCATTGTCTTTCTATGCTATGATGATCACAGACATGAGTCCAAAATGGATAAAATCCCATATGCAGTTTATTGTTCAACCAAAATCCCAATAATAACCAGGGGGAAAAAAATAAGATTTGGTGCAAAATGCAGGATTTTAATTATAAACAAGTCTGAAACACACTGCAGAATATTATTTTGAAATGATGGAGACTTGTGAATATTGTTTATGGCCATTTTATACAGTAGAACCAAACCGTTCTAACTGTAGAATCTTCCAGTGCCAGCCACAGAGGAACAAAGAAGAATAAAAAACCTATCAGCAACTATCAGCACCAATTAATTGATAAAATGATCAAATTCTTCCTCTATGTGAATGTGAGGACCTAGCTGAGGTTCTGGCACACTTTTTTTATCCCTTTTCTTCCAGTTTGGAATGCCCAATTCCCGCTACTTAGTAGGTCTTCGTGGTGGCGCGGTTACTCAACAGGGGCCGGATTCACGAAACTTTTTTAAGAAGAAATTTCTTCTTAACTACCATTTTCTTCTTAATTTGTAACTTAAGAAAAAAGTTACGAATATTTTGTATTCCTGAATAAACTTCTTAAGAAAGTTCTTATCTAAGAAGCATTCAAAATCTTAAATATCATCGTAAATAACATCTTAAAGTTAGGATAACCTCACAGTTGTTTTAAATTCTAAAAGGTAAGATGTTTAATTAATTTACTAGGGTTTTCATGTTGAGTCTGAAGTCGCAATAGGCTGTTTACGTAGAAATGAAGTGTTTAATTATATTTTTATTTTCAGCTTGTAAACCATTTAATGTTATCACAAAATTCAAACAATATATATTGTTTTGAAGCTTCTTAATGTGACCAATCATGCTAATTCAAACGTATGCTACATATAGCACTCTCTCTCTGCGATCTTTAGAGTTCATAGAAACAATAATAATTATAACATTAGAAAGCTGAGACTTTCTTTTTCTCCCCTCATCCACATCCCTATCGGAGTTGGGCACAGCAGAGACAGCTTCCGTCACCCTTTCCCATTTACCCGCCTCGTACTTTCCGACGTGATATTATTATCAAGCTTCCAAAGGAGAACATTTTCCTTGCAGTAAATTCCTCAGCACTTGTCTACTGAAGTTTGTTTCTTTTCCTCCATGTCAAATTAAAAGTTATCAAATGGTTAACAGCAAGTAAATTCTCCTATGACAGTTAATGTCGTTATACTAACACATCTCACACACTTTTCATTCAAAAAATTATCTTGAGGTGCTTGCTACTTAAAAAAAAAAAAGGTTAATTGATAAATTTATTGTTACAATTTACATGTGTTGAAGTATTGAATTTGTTGTAGGCTATTAGACAAGGCAACTCCATTAGCAGACCGATCAGACAATGTCAAAGCCTGTCTTTTTATTCTTAAGGAAAAAATTAAGATGTTCTTAAGAAAATATTTGAGAACTTCTAAAGAATTTTTCAAGAATTGCACTTAGGAACATTCTTACGAACTTTTTATAATGTATCCTAAGAACTTTCTTAATTTTATTCTTAAGAAATTTTCGTGAACCCGGCCCCTCAATCCGGGTGGCGGAGGACAAGTCTCAGTTGCCTCTGCTTCTGAGACGGCATCTTATCACGTGGCTCGTTGTGCATGACACCGTGGAGACTCACAGCATGTGGAGAATCATGCTACTCTCCGCAATCCATGCACAACTTACCACACACCCCATTGAGAGCGAGAACCACTAATCGTGACCACGAGGAGGTTACCCCATGTGACTCTACCCTCCCTAGCAACTGGGCCAATTTGGTTGCTTAGGAGACCTGGATGGAGTCACTCAGCACACCCTGGATTCAAACTCGCGACTCCAGGGGTGGTAGTCAGCATCAATACTCGCTGAGCTACCCAGGCCCCTCTGGCACACTTATGAGTAGACAAAATACAGAGGAAAGAGAGCATCAGGGGATCAGAGGAGTGAGTCTTGTGTTGAAATGATGAAAAAGGTGATAATAATAATAAGAATTATCAAATTTGTTATCATAATTGTCTTGATAATTGTCGTTTTTATTTCATTTGTCATATTGTTTATTAAGAGTGCAGTTCTAAAGGCTTTAGTTTACATAGATAAAAATTCATAATGTGAAATATCGATTAAATAATAATTAATAAACTCTTTGGGAAATAGAATACAATATAAAATGTAAAATGTTAAGAAATGACAATTTTAACAGATTTGTGATCTAGCGTTCAGTGCAGACGCCCCAGATATGTAAACTGTGGTGCGCAAATGGGAGATGCAGGTTCAGTTCCAGACTGTGTCATGTCTAGTCAAACTCTAGTCTAGTCTAGTGAAGTCTGGACATGTTAGTCTTTGTCTGGGTCTTAAGGGATCTGGGCCTGTCTAGTATTAGACTGGGTCTTGAGAGGTCTAGTCTGGTCCTGTGTAGACTTAGTCTGGGTCCAAACACTGGTCTAGTCTAGTGAAGTCTGGACATGTTTAGTCTTTGTCTTGGTCTTGCGAGGTCTGGGCCTGGAGAGGTCTAGTCTGGTCCTGAATAGTCTTAGTCTGGGTCCAAATACTGGTCTATTTTAGTCAAGTCTGGACTTGTCTAGTCTTAGTCTGGGTTGTGACATGTCTGGCCTTGGTCTGGATAGCTATAGTCTGGACCTGTTTAGTCTTTGTCTGGGTCTTGAGGGGTCTGGGCCTGGAGAGGTGTAGTCTGGACCTGTATAGTCTTAGTCTTGGCCTTGAAGTGTCTAGTCTTTGTCTGGGACTACATTTACATTTATCCATTTGGCAGACACTTTTATTCAAAGCAAAGGCATACATTTTATTAGTGTGTGTTTTCCTTGAAATTCGAACCCATGTCTTTTGCATTGCTAGCGCCATGCTCTACCATTTGAACTACAGAAACAGATCTAGGTCTTAGAGGGTCTGGGATTGGTCTCGGTCTTGGAGGTTCTGTTCTGGACTCCAATTTTTAAACAAACTGCAGTTCCTTACAATAGCTATACCTTCGCTACGCTCTGAATTTAAAGCTACGATCTGTCTAAATTTATAGAAATGTATTGTTTTACCAGTGCTTAGGGTTGGACAAATGGGTCATTGGGGTTCATGTGGTGTCACAGATAAATTAAGCTATATATTGTCATCATGGCTATGACAACTGATCTTGCATACACAAACGATCAATGTCTAGTTTGACAAGGAGGGCGTGGTCGGGCCGTAAGGATGGATGCCTGCTGCTGAATTTCCCCAATCAACTGGGAGAGGGATAAAGAGTAGCTGGAGACGCCACTGTGAGAAAGAGAGAGAGATGCATGCAGTTGGCGAACGTGTGCATTCTGCATTGAACGTGTGCGTTCTGGTTCTGCGTCCAAGCGAAAGTGTGTCCAATTAATGTCTTCCATGAACTGTTCACCCGGCTCCTGCTCCCTCCTTTGTAGAGAAGGCAGAGATCTGCCACACTGGTGCCGAAACCCGGGAGTTGGAGGAAGATGCGCCATCAGAGAGCCCTCGCCGCTGACAGAGGATCACGATGCCAAGGGAGTGCTCGATTAAGTGGTGCAGTGCGTCAACCGGTGGCCGAAAGGAACGACTGAGGGGTCCAATGCCATCGCCCGGCATCACTGAGGACCGCTGTGCAGCTGGCTGCGGAATGACTGGTGGCGTGATCAGGGACCGCCGTGTTTTTTTTCTCTTTTATTTCTTTTCTCTCTCTCTCCTCTCTCCCTCTCTCTCTTGGTCTCTCCCGCTCTCTCTTTCTGTCTCCCCTCTCCCTCCCCTTGTCCTGCTCGTTTTCCCAGGAGGCAGGGAAGACCATCAGGCAGCGGCACGGCCGGAAGGGCAACATCTCCTCTCCAGAAATGAGAGGGGGAGGGGGGAGTAAGCCTGAATCGGCGATGGGGGAATGGGACGAGAAGGGTGTGGCTGGGCCGCAAGGATGCACGCCTGGCACTGAATTACCCCAATCAGCCGAGAGAGGGATAAAGAGGAGCCGGAGATGCCAGTGAGAAAGAGAGAGTGATGCATGTAGCCGACGAACGTGCGCATTCTGCATTGGGCTGGGAAGACCAACAGTTTGAGCGACACACGGAGCTGTGTGTGTGTGTGTGTGATGGCGAGTGTGTGCTGAAAAGCAGTTTTATGTTGTTTCCAAGTGAAAATGTGTGTAATTAAAGTCTTCCATGAACTGTTCACCCGGCTCCCGCTTCCTCCTTTGTAGGTAAGGCAGAGATATGCCACATCTAGGCTCTAGAGGACATAAAATCATGTCTTGGAGAGATACCATAATAAATATCTAAATGACAAACTATGCATTAACCAATATAGACGATATATACTTCCATCTTTTCCAAAGGTGATTTATAAATATAATATCATTATTTAGGGTCTATGAGGTTGTGGGAGGTATCCACTTATCAGAATGAGGATATATTTGGAGTTCTAATTTGGAGTCCAAGTCAAGTCTCAAAATCGTTTCAAGTGAATTTCTTTGCATTGAATTTATTGAATGAATTTATTTATATGTCTCGAATACTGTCTATATTACATTATTGGATTCGTCTCTGTTATATAGTTATTTAAAAAGTGCCATGTGGGTTCAGATGCAATGGATAGCACTTTGAAGTTCTGATTTAAAAAATGAGGTTCATGTCCCACTAGAGTCAAAAATGTATGAGGATGGTTTGACATAGTGGCTAAAACGCAGGGCTTGTAACAAGAAGGTTGTTGGTTCGAGCCCTGTTAGAAGTTAATCATGAGCTTTTACCATTGTGCCCAAGAGCAAGGCACTTACTGTAACCTCGATACTCTAAGTGGGATTGTCCCAGTAATAAGTGTACTGTAAGTTGCTTTGGATAAATGTGTCTGCTAAATGACTACTTACTGGTATGATAGATGTTTGTCACCTCTACTTAACTCTCTCTTTCTGTTTCTCGCTCTTCAGTATGTGGCGTTTGGATCCCTTCTGTTCATCCTTATTTCCATTTCCACTTTTTGCATGGAGACACATGAAGCTTTCA
Organism: Myxocyprinus asiaticus; assembly: GCF_019703515.2. Taxonomy (NCBI): domain Eukaryota; kingdom Metazoa; phylum Chordata; class Actinopteri; order Cypriniformes; family Catostomidae; genus Myxocyprinus; species Myxocyprinus asiaticus. Next base: position 32,488,578 of record NC_059387.1, read on the forward strand.
ACACCATCTACAACAGAACTGAGAATGTTACAGAGGGGAACGTTACGAGGGAGGAGATCGTATACGAAGTGGTCACGGACAGTTGGTTGATGTATGTTGAGGGAATGTGCGTGATTTGGTTTACCATCGAGGTTTTCACACGTGTCGTCTTCTGTCCCGACAAAGTTGAGTTCTTCAAGAGCGCATTGAACATCATCGATTTCGTTGCCATCTTGCCCTTCTACCTAGAGGTTGGTCTGAGTGGGCTCTCCTCCAAAGCGGCGAAAGACGTCCTGGGATTCCTACGCGTGGTGCGGTTCGTCCGGATTCTGCGTATCTTCAAGCTGACGCGTCACTTTGTGGGCCTGCGCGTTCTCGGACACACGCTTCGCGCCAGCACCAACGAGTTCCTCCTCCTCATCATCTTCCTTGCGCTTGGAGTCCTCATCTTTGCCACTATGATCTACTATGCCGAGAGGATAGGAGCGAGTCCAGACGACCCTACGGCAAGCAACCACACCAATTTCAAAAACATCCCCATTGGTTTCTGGTGGGCTGTGGTTACCATGACTACCCTGGGCTATGGAGATATGTACCCGGAGACTTGGTCGGGCATGCTGGTGGGGGCGCTGTGTGCCCTGGCGGGCGTACTGACTATTGCCATGCCAGTGCCTGTGATTGTCAATAACTTCGGCATGTATTACTCTCTTGCCATGGCCAAGCAGAAGCTGCCCAAAAAGAAAAATAAACATATCCCAAGAGCACCGCAACCCGGGTCGCCCAATTACTGCAAGCCGGATGCACTCGCCATGGCAACGGCTTCGCCCCAGAGGATCCTGGGTAACGTGCTGGGCGGTGTGCTGGTATCTAGCGGCCTGACGGGAGACTGCCCACTAGCTCAGGAGGAAATTATTGAAATTAACAGAGGTGAGATTAACATGCACTCATACCGTACAGCACATACAGTATACAGACACAGAAAACACAAAGATCTACACAACCTCACAAGGAAACTTCATTCTTGTGACATTTTCCAGTGCACTACCAAAACTGACTGGCTGTTTTTAACCTTGTTTCTAAGGATTGCGTAAAGATATGACGTGTTTGAAGGATGCAGTATATAGAAGTAGCTATAACAACAATATGGTCAAGCGATAACAATTTTTAATCGAATGAATCGCATACCGGTATATAAATGTTTGCTGAGAGGCCCTCAGATCACAATACTTTAAAATATAATGATAAATAATTGTAGTTATATTTAAATAAATATAAATAGAATATATATATTATAAATAGAATAACTGAGATAATTAAAATGTATTACTTTATTGTGGCAGATGAGTAAATTATTGATAAGATCATTCAAAAAGTGGCTTTAGAAGGCAATGTATTGTTTATTTCCATATTATTGAGCATATGCCTGTCATTGGCCTACAGTCCACAGCAATCCATTTCACAGTTTAATATCTTTCCAAGATAGATTTATTATAAGGGATTTTCAAAGGACACATCAATATACTCATGCAAACCAAATTTGTTAGGTCGCTGTGTCAAGTTAAAAGTAGTTTCAAACTTAGAAAAACACGTTTCGAGATCCCTGCATTTGGAATTGCACTCCGTCTAGCTGTGTTTTGACGCATCCTCATCTTGTGCTGTCTGCTGTGATTTGTTGTCTGTACAGCTGCGTGTTGCCTATACAGCTGGAGTTTGCTTACTGCCCCCTGCTGAAAATTAATGGTACTTCAAGCTTGAATTACACATATGATAGGAATAGTCCTTATAATGGTCTGGGGACATGATTAATTGTTTTCAATTTTTATATTTTTAATCGCACTAAATAAACACGTTAAATCAACAGCCCTAGTAATTTTATACCATGGTAAGGCATGTTGTATGTGTGGGAATTACACATAATTTTATTTTTTAAATATTAAAAAATCATATTGCAATGCCTATTTTTGTAGTCACTGATAACAGTGAATTAAATCATCTACAAATAAAATGTCAACTTATTTGCTTAATTTCTTTTATTTGGAACTTAATGTCAACAAACCAAATATAACATTATTCTGCTTCTCAATACACACCTTAAAAACAAGTTATTTTCTTTATTTCACCTAGATTTTTCCCCGATCACATTTATAATGGATTTGTTCCAGATAAATTATAATGTCCTACTTTCTGTATTCAGGACCTGATAGTTGTTGTTTTTTCTTTTAGGAAGTTGTAGCTATACTGTTGTTTTTTAAAATCTTAAACATATAGTATGTTCTATAAAAACAAGTTTTTATATCTTAAGCAATTTCACTTTTCACTTCACTTCTCTTGTTTTAAGTACAGCATGTTTAGATATTTTTACTGATTATGAAAAAAATGCTTTTCATAGATCCTTGTTTTGTGTTTTGCCACCTCCCTTAATTTCTCTCCCTCTCTCTTTGTTTCATTCATGTCTCTCATCAGACTCGAAGCAGAATGGTGATGCAGCGAGTGCTGCTCTAGCAAACGAGGACTGTCCAACAATTGATCAGGTTCTCAGTCCAGACGAGCGAAGCCCAATGGGCCGAACCCGAGAGCGCTACCAGCAGGACAGAGCCTGCTTCCTCCTCAACACACGAGAGTTCCGACCCGCTGATGGAAATGTGCGGAAAGGTACGTATACACTCTTTTGTATGCCGCTTATACACACTGACACACATTCACACAGTCATGTATTGAAGGCATCACAAGCTTAGCCTAGTCATATCAGCGCCACATCGCTGATATGAACACATCAACATCACGCAGTGACCTCCAAAAAACAAAAACAAAAAACACTGCACACTTTAACACAGTCTCAAACCCAGCTCTCTGAAAGCTTGTTTGATTCCACTGTGGCGTCTTGGCAAAAATACAAATTACATAACCACTTAAGCTCTCAGGGTTCTTTCACACTTGGTTGGTTTGTGGTCTGAGAGTAGTTTGCAGAAATTTTGGCCTATATGTGAATGCTCCAAACAATCTCAGACCAACTTTAAAGATATAGTGCAGGCAGCTTAAACTGTATTGTGCATTTTGAACGCAAAGCGCACTAGGTATACTTCAGATTCACATAATTACACATTTTATCTGACTGCCTTTCAGTGCATCAAAGTGAAGAAATTACGACAGAAACATACTACTATTGTATAATATTTTTTGATAAATAGTACGAAAGTAAAATAAAGTAAGTTAATTAAGTTAAGAGTAGGTAAAGTAAAATAGAGTAAGTAAAATTTGTAAAATGATTAAGTAAAGTAAGTTAAAGAAATGTTCCGGGTTCAATACAAGTTAAGCTCAGTCGACAGCATTTGTGGCATAATGTTGATTACCAAAAAAATTAATTTCAACTCATTCCTCCTTTTCTTTAAAAAAAGCATGTACAGTGAGGCACTTATAATGGAAGTCAATGGGGGCCCATTTTTGGACATTAAAATACTCACTGTTTCAAAAGTATAGCCACAAGACATAAACAATATGTGTGTAAACATGATTTTAGTGTAATAAAATCACTTGCTAACCTTCTCTGTGTAAAGTTATAACCAATTTTACAACTTCGTTACCATGACAATGTCAACAAACCTTGAAACCCTGAAACGACTATAAAAACGATGATTTAAACAACTTTACAACTCAAGTAATACATGAGTTTTAACAGAAGTGCTTTTATAAAATTATAAGCTTCACATTTCTGTTTAAACCCTCCAAAAATTGTTCCCATTCACTTCCATTGTCACTGTGCTTTTTTTTTTTTTTCTTTTTTTTTTTTTTAAGAAAAAGAGGATCATGGGGTCTGGGTAGCTCAGCGAGTATTGACACTGACTACCACCCCTGGAGTCATGAGTTTGAATCCAGGGTGTGCTGAATGACTCCAGCCAGGTCTTCTAAGCAACCAAATTGGCCTGGTTGCTAGGGAGGGTAGAGTCACATGGGGTAACCTCCTCGTGGTCACGATTAGTGGTTCTCGCTCTCAATGGGGCGCGTGGTAAGTTGTGTGTGGATCACGGAGAGTAGCATGAGCCTCCACATGCTGTGAGTCTCCGCGGTGTCATGCACAATGAGTCACGTGATAAGATGCACGGATTGACTCTCTCAGAAGCGGAGGCAACTGAGACTTGTTCTCCGCCACCCGGATTGAGGTGAGTAACTGCGCCACCACGAGGACCTACTAAGTAGTGGGAATTGGGCATTCCAAAACTGGGGAGAAAAGGGGATAAAAAGAAAAAAAGAAAAAGAAAAAAAGAAAAGGAGGAATGAGTCTAAATGAATTTTTGTGGTAATCAACATTATGCCACAAAGGCTGTCGATTGAGCTTAACTTGTATTGACCACGGTAAGTAAACTAAAGTAAATAAATCAAGATAGTCAATAAAGTGAATTAAGTAAAGTAAGAAAAGTAAGTAAAGTATATTGTAGTGGTCCACGTTCTGAAAAAACAGTAGTGTGATAGTGAACTGAGGCGTGATCAACACAAAACTGGACCAAAATGAGGAAACACTCGCACTTCAATTTGGACTGTAGTTTGTCAAATATGCGAGTATATCTTGTTGACTTTACAAGTTTTTAAATATCTTTAAAAGATACGATGCCACTGACTTTGTAAACTTTGGCAGGTTCTTTATCATATTCATGTTTTGGAGTTAACTATGTTAATAGGCCTATCCATTTTTTAATTTGCAGAAATGTGCATCTTCATAGAGCCTATATTTAATTCCCTTCATAATGTAATGCATTCAGTCTTAATTAATCTTGCCTAGTATGTCTCTTAAGAAAAGAAGATTTGTTTTGGAGATCAAAAAAACTGAAAAATTGGAGAGAAAAAAAGAAGAAGAAAAAAAGAAATTATTTTGGTTAAACTTAAAAAGGTTAGTAAACTGGTTGCCTTAAAATGTTGAGTTCATTTAAAATAAAATTTGATAATAAAATAAATAAATAATAATTTGAATAAAAAGGTCTAGTTAACTAACAATTAATGGAATTACTTCTTTTTCTTTTCTTTTTTTGTTTTTTACATTATATCAGTGCATAGCCATTGTGCCATTAGTTTACTCAATAAAAACAGATTGTTTTGTTAACTGAACAAATTAGTAAATCTAGTCTCTCTGGCAAAAATATAAAGTTAACAAATCATGGAAATATGGTGATTTCAGTGTGGTATTTCATGCTCTGTTGAATACTGTAGCCTATGTCTCAATGAAATTCAAACACTGAGGTAAAGTTGATCATTTTTAGTGGTCTTCTGTTTCATCTTCAACGAGTTCATTCTTTTCTATGCTGTACAGATGACACTGTGGCATAAAAGTAAACTAAACAAACATGTATAAACAATGAGGAACTATTGCAGCTGACTCCACAGCACAGGGGTCCTGCCCTTTGAGCATCTTCATCATTTTATGGAATACGGTGAAGAATGTAAACATTTTGCCTCTAAAACATATTTTATCATATGACACAACGATATTCAATATTGTATAATAATAATAATAATTATCATAATACTATTTTACCTAACTGTTCTTAGGTATCATATGAACCTCCATTGTCCATCTCATATGGACCTGTTTTTCTTAATTACCACCTTTTATTTTGATCAAGTCTTATGTATTATGGTGCTCCTTTTTAGTCGCTTGTTTCCCTGCAAGGCGCAATGTAATCTATGCTGTGATGTACTGACTTACTGTACATTTCTTTGCAGATATTTTATTATATATTTTTATTTATTTTTCGATGTTATTAATGTCATATTCTTATTTTATATATATATATATATATATATATATATATGTTAATACAACAAATGAGTAAATATGTGAGAAGGCGCTTCCTTTAGTCAGTGTGTGAATATTACTAGTGCGAGTGGTGGGCCGATATCGCTGATATACACAACACACACTGATTAAAGATAAAAGTACTGATTTTATTTGTTCATTTGCGGGGATTAATTTGACTACTTTTCACCAGCGTGTTATAGTTTGTGCGAGAATTCCCGCGTAATGAAGGCCACATTTTCTGGAACGTTTTACACTGTGCAATATAATCCCGTGCCAAATTCAGAACCTGTTTAAAATACTTAACACTATAACTTTACAACATAAACAGCTAGTATGTGCCTTACTTTGAAGCTTATAACAATGATGATAATTCTCTTCAATTGCCTGGTTCAGTTCTTAATGGCAAAACTGGCCCGACCAAGTAATCAGTAAAGGAAGATGAATGATTTGAAGCTGCTATAGCGAGCAGCCCCCTCTGTTGGACAAAATAAACAGCACACAGTAGGCTTTGCTGCTCGGGCTTTCATGCAATTAATATTTCACTATGAATGCTGTCTTGAACGCTCAGGAAAAATGGGGAAATTTACGGGCACAGCTCCAGTCGGGGACAAGCCACCAGAAACTTGGCTGTCCCTGGAAAACGGGGACATCTGGTCATCCTAACCTGTGCTTCCCCAAGTGCAGATAAAGCAAAGGATTGAATTGCATCGTCACGGCGCTAACCCTAACCCTAACTAAATGCACTGTAATGAAGGATACGCGCAAACCCCCCATCGAAGACACACTCGCACAACACCACAAACAACACTTGCGCACCCACCCTGGTGTGTCATTGCCTCCCTAATGTTACATTTCTAAATCCGGGCCTGCATAAGATTAATGAAAACATGCATGTTGTTTTGTATCATGTTTTTATAGATACATTTTTTGGTCCTGCACCTGGATTAAAAAAATGTTTGGGAGGTACTTGCTTTTTACGATCTATGATAATATAAAGAAATAACATCAATATCTTCTTTATTGTCTCAAAATAAAACAGTAGCCAACTTGATAGTATTACGTCACACCACGGTAACTTCTCTCCAAATCACCACAGAACTGCTGTGTGATCAGTGTTACGTAAACGCTGGTCTTAAAGAGACAGTAACAATATTAGCAGTGTCTATAACATTTATGCACTTTTAAGAGACACTACATACATAAAAATTATACAAAAAAAAAAAAATACAAAATTTTAAAAATACATGCTATTTTGAGTCTTCTGTTTTCTTCTGTTAAATTCCTGAAACTTTTCATAGCTTATTATTAGTATTATAAAAATAATAATAATTATATTATTTGGGATGTAAAGTTATGCTTCATGCCACCCTTGAATGAGTCACCCAGTCAAAAAAGTCTGTTCACGCCACTGGACCGTCTGCAGCAAATGTGCCCAGTATGAAAACTACCTGAAAGGGGTCTGTTTGGTTCTTTTTAAGAGGACCCAAGTGTGAAAACACCCTTAAAACCACACTAATCTATGGACAATCTGTTTTGACACAACACTGACTCCTCTTTTCCTTCTTTCTCTACTTTTGTTTTTGGATTTTTTTTTTTGTTTTGGATATATATATATTATCTTTTATATATTTATATATATATATATATATATATATATATATATATATATATATATAATTTTTCTTAAAAATACTCAAAAAAGAATTATTTTCTCTGCCTCTTTGCTATCTCTATCTTTTTTATCTTGCATTTCCTTATTTGTCTTCACATGCACAATCCTCTTTATTTTTTTGCTCTCATTTTTCCTTCTTTGCATTTTGCTCAATCCTATTTTCTATTTGTCTTTGTTATTTCACTGATCTCAACACAACAAACTTTCTATTCATGCAACGCTCCACAAACAACTACACCAATTTCCTCTCCACACCACACCCAATTCCCCAAACCCAACTTGTCCTTGATTGCCACCCACAAAAACTCTTACACCTTCCCCCACCGCAACCCACCACCGTTTGCCACGTTAGAATCAGGAGCCCTGGTGGCAGGCGCCGATCCACCCCTCTCAGAGGAATGGAATAAGCTGGAAGGCTCCATGTTACAACAGGAATTTAATGCAAACTCCGCCTCCTCGTGGATCAAACCAAAGCTGTCAGAGGTAAAGACCAAATCAGTTAATGCAAAACCAATAAAACATACAAAAACATGTACATAAACTCTTATTCTTCATTACAAACAAACTGAATAAGCTATGTTAGATATCACAAATACACACTCACACTTACACACAAAAATCAAACTTGCATGGGTGTGTTGTTGTTGAGTGTAAATTGTTGTGTCCATGTTGTGTTGTAAATCTAACAAACTGTCATTAGTTTCATCTGTTAAAGGAAAATGAATCTAATGTTTATGATGCCACTGAATATGAGTTTAAGGTTGGGTTTCAAACACTCTGACAGATAAATTTGCTATTGTATGTTTTTGCAAATTTTGCAAAATCTCTCAAACCGATGAACTAAACTGCTGACTGTCCCACTCTGGACATTCAAATCATGAGTCCATTGGGGAAAAGTTTTCACCTATTTTAAACAAGACATGTAGCATGCACTCAGCGAAAACAAAACTGAGAGAGCAAAAACATCCAAAACCCCAAAAGTGTATTTGTCTGACTCCATGTGGTGCAAGGGACAGTAGACAAGGGGTCAAATGCGTAACACATATTAGAAGAATATTCCAGCTTATTTTCAGAGGGATAGTTCACCCAATAAGGAAAATTGTGTCATCATTTACCTGCTAGGCTTACATTGTAAATATATTACTGTAAACACATTTCCCTTCTGTTTATACAAGGGAGAAAACTTTGTTTTAAAAAGTAGAGACAGTTTCGCCAGAACAGTTTTAATGGGTTTATGTAGTGCATTTTCTCATTCCAAAGGCAAATTTGTAATGTCAGTTATTTATTAATGACACTACGATTAAAAAAAAAAAATGTTGTGGGCCTGGGTAGCTCAGCGAGTAAAGACGCTGACTGCCACCCCTGGAGTCACGAGTTCAAATCCAGGGTGTGCTGAGTGACTCCAGCCAGGTCTCCTAAGCAACCAATTGGCCTGGTTGCTAGGGAGGGTAGAGTCATGTTGGGTTAACCTCCTCATGGTCACTATAATGTGGTTCACTCTCGGTGGGGCACATGGTGAGTTGTGCATGGATGCCGCGGAGAATAGCGTGAAGTCTCCGCAGTAAAGTGCTCAACAAGCCACGTGATAAGATGTGCAGATTGATGATCTCGGACAAGGAGGCAACTGAGATTCATCCTCCTCCACCATTGAGGCAAGTCACTGCACCAGCATGAGGACTTAGAGTGCATTGGAAATTGGGCATTCCAAAAAGGGGAGAAATTATTGTATTTTGTTTTTAAACAATTTGAATTTCTATTTTTCTATATGTCAATTTCAGCTGTATGTCAGTCGATGTATGTCAGAACCGTGGATCCATTTGTTTGTGTTGTTTTTTGTGAAATCATTGGGTGATTCTCATGAAACCTGTCAAGAAAATGTCCTGTTCCTTATTTCGTTTTCCTGTTTATGAACAAATAAGAAATATTATTTTACATATAGAAAGTGCAACCTGTTATGGGGCCATCAAGATTTTTACATTTAACCCCACATTTCTTCAACAAATTCATTATTAATCTCATTACTACAATGTAAAAAAAATAAATATATATATATATATATATATATATATATATATATATATATATATATATTCATCATTGAAAGCATGCAGTGCGAATAGCAAAATTAAAACGTCTGTGTGCGTTGCAGTAATAAGAATTAAAATGAAAAATGTGCTAAAGTGTCATGAAAATAATGCACAAGACAAAACAAAACTTAATTTTCTTTATGCAAAAATAATATTACGGTATATATTTTTTGCATTGATTCTGGGGTTAAAGATATAGTTCACCCAAAAATGAAAATTCTTTCATCATTTACTCGCCCTCATGCCATCCCAGATGTATATGACTTTCTTTTTTCTGCAGAACACAAATGAAGATTTTTAGAAGAATTTTTCAGCTCTGTAGGTCCATACAATGCAAGTGAATGGTGACCAGAACTCAGAAGGTCCAAAAAGGACATAAAGGCAGCATAAAAGTAATCCATATGACTCCGGTGGTTAAATCCATGTCTTCTGAAGCTATATGATAGGTGTGGGTGAGAAACAGATAAATATTTAAGTCCTTTTTTATTGTAAATCTACATTTCACATTCAGCCACCTTCTGGTTGGGGCTGGTCAAAGGTGGAGATTTATAGTAAACTTAAATTTTGAGCTGTTTTTCACCCACACCTATTATATCACTTATGAACACATGAATTAAACCACTGGAGTCATATGGATTACTTTTATGCCACCTTTATGTAATTTTTGGAGCTTCAAATTTCTGGTCACCATTCACTTGTATTGTATGGACCTACAGAGCTGAGATATTCTTCTAAAAATCTTCATTTATTTTCTGCAGAAGAATCTTCATTTATTTTCTACAGTATCACTTTAAATATAACCAGGACATTTTTTGACCGATTTCATGAGAATCACCCAATTTGCTCAACAGTTACTCTGTATTGGACACACATCCCTGCTGCAAGTATTTATTTTACCCTTTTCAAAATAAAGTGTTCATAAGTGGTGGGGACAAAAAATGGCCAAGGCAAAAAAGTGATGGTGGACCCCACCATAAATGACGCCTATGCTTTATACACACTGAGGGACGATAGTTGAGTTTATTTTCTGTGGTAAATCAAAAGCACGCCACTGATGGGGTACATTGAAAATAACCTGGAATATTCTTTTAAAGCAAGTGAATAAGCAACAGGATATACTGTACACACCATCTCATTCATTAGGATATGATGGACAAATGTTGCAGACCTCAGAAAAGGGCAGAAACCCAATCTTAACTCGGATGTATTCAGGTCTGTTACACTAACCTCAGACTCTGTAATGAGAAAGACTTGTAAATGGGACAAAGTTGGACACTGAGTTGTGAAACAAATATAATTCAATGTTTTCAATGTCACATGAGATCCACTGCAATTACAAACTGTATGAACTGCACCTGCTACAGATTGAGTGAGTGTGTTGGTGTGTGTGTGTGTTCAGTGGGATCTCACATGCTCTATATTGTCTTTTCCTTCAGGTTGTGTCATATCCCGCGTTTGTATGTTGCTTCTTCATATATTCTCTCCCTGTTTTACTGTCTACCCCCCTCCCTCTACTCGCTGTGTGTGTGTTGTGTTTGTTGTGACGTGATGTTGCTTATTGTGTTTTCAATGTGTTTTCCTCATTCTACCGGTGACCTTTAACCCTGGCATGATGTAGGACACACACACGCACACCGAGGCAACACACACACACAAACTCATGAAAAAATCTAACTGTATTGCATGTTGCTGTTGTTTAGGTGTCTGTGCTGTGTCGAACTGCCCCAGGGTTAAAGGTCAGGGGTCGATAGAGGTCTAGGTGAATTCTAATGAGTGGAATTTCTTAGTTCTGCGCCATGCAGCAGGCACACTGTGATCCCGCCAATCCGCATACATTACTGCTGGTCACGCTCACAACACTTTAAAGCTTGCAGAAAGAAACATGGAGAAAAAAAGACAAGAGTGCAGAGAAAAAAGAAAGACACACTGTAAAAAAATATATATATATTTTCAGTCTGTGTTTTTGTCTTGTTTTCCACTTGAAATACCTGACATCCTTAAAACAATATGCATTTACTTAGATGCATAGACATAACTCTTGTTTTCTGAGAACAAACATACTGTATGTTGTATTAAGTTATGTACAGGGATTGAGGCTTCCAGGTGCAAAAGCACCATAAAAAATCACAAAAGAAGTGCATACGACTCCTTGTGTTCTGAAGCTATACTTTATAAAAGCTATGGAAAAATAAGTGTATATGTGGGTTTTCTTCGACTAAGGGCACTTCCATGTCCCAGGTTTTATTTTATTTTTATTATTATTAAAATTATTTTTGTTGTATGAATGTCTCAATAAAACTGACGTGGGAACTTTTTACCAGCCCTTTTACCATATAAAAATGTATAAATATTTTTGTTTTAGCCTTATCCCAGACCAAGACTTTCAATATTAAACTATGAAAACCCATTATAGAAATACAAATTATTATGTTTAAAACTATGATGATCTAAACAAAGAGTGAAATAAGCATAAACAATTTCAATATTTATTGCGTGAAAATGAATTCTACAACCCCAATTCCGAAAAGTTGGGACAGTATGAAAAATGCTAATAAAAACAAAAAGGAGTGATTTGTAAATTATATTCACTCTTTGCTGTATCGAAAGCACTACAACTACACATTCTATGATGTTTTATCTTGTGAATTTCATTGTTTTTTTTTTTTTTATGTACAGTAATTTCAAATCAGATTGCAACACACTCCAAAAAAGTTGAGACATTCGAATGTTTACCATGTGAAACATCACCATTTCTTCTAATAACACTTATTAAGCATTTAGGCACTGAAAACACAAGTTTGTTAAGTTTAAAAAGTGGAATTTTCCCCTATTTATCCATTATGTAGGTCTTCAGCTGCACACGGGGTCTTCGTTGCTGTATTGTGCGCTCGTAATGCACCACACATTCTCAATTGGAGATGGTCAGGACTGCATGCAGGCCAATCTAGCACCCGCACTCTCTGATAACACAGCCATGCACTTGAAATCCAGGCAGTATGTGGTTTGAAATTGTCCTGCTGGAAAATGCATTGACATCCCTGGAAAAGATGGTGCTGGATGGCAGTATATGCTGCCTCAAAATGTTTACATATCTTGCTGCATTAATGGTGCCATCACAGATGTGCGAGTTATCCATGCCATGGGCACTGACACCCCTGGCCCATACAGACACTGGCTTTTGGACCTGACACTGATAACAACTTGAATGGTCTTTTCCTCTTTGGACCGGAGAACACGACGGCTTTGTTTTTCAACAACAATTTGAAATGTGGACTCTTCAGACCAAAAAACACAGTTCCACAGTTCTACTTTCCATCTAAGATGAGACCGAGCCCAGAGAAGTTGACAGCGCTTCTGAACAGTGTTGATGTATGGCTTCTCCTTTACATAGTAAAGTCTTAACTTGCATCTGTGGATGCAGCAGCGAGTGGTGTTGACTAACAAAGGTTTACTAAAGTAATCCCAAGCCCATGTTCATGATGTCCATTACAGATGAATTATGTTTTTTAAGATCTTGATGTCTGAGGGATCAGAGATCACGTGCATTCAGAAGTGGTTTTCATCCTTCCCTTTACACACCGAGATTTGACCATATTCCTTGAATCTTTTAACTATATTGTGCACTGTAGAGGGTGAAATGCCCAAAATCCTTCCAATTTGTCTTTGAGGAACATTGTCCTCAAAGTGCTGGATTATTTGCTGAAGCATCTGTTGGCAAATTGACAATGAATGATCCTTGCTCTTGAAGGACTATACTGTTTTTGGAGTCTCTTTATATACTATGACATGATTGCCTCACCTGTTTAACATCTCCTGTTTCACATCGCCTTGATATTTTAACTTGTCAAATTGTTCAGTTGCCCCTGTCTCAACTTTTTTGGAGTGTGTTGCAATCATCTGATTTGAAATTCCTGTACATTAAAAAACCCAAAGAAATTCACAAGGTAAAACATCAACTTTTTCTTGGGGTTGTATACATTTATCAAAAATTACAATTTCCCCCTAAAATTATTTGCTCCTAAAATTATTATTATTTTTTTAAGTTAGTGTACTTGTTAACAAAGTTGAAAAAGTGTCAGTGAATAGTATTTTTCAGTTGAAACATGAGACGTTTGAAGAAAACACAGAAAAATCTAAGTAAATAACACTTTTAAACAAAATATTTTTATTGGGCATCATTTCCAGTCAAACCCAATTATGCAAAGTAATTTTGCCAAATTATGCAAAACGTGTGAAAATATGATTTAATAGTGTGTATTTAGGATACATAAATAATTATACATTTATTTATGACTTAAATATAAGCCTTAGCAAAACAAAGGAATCTTTTATTTAAAAAATAAATAAATAAATACATACAAATAAAAATGCCATTGCCATCAGCATCATTTCAACCACAGAATTCTATTAAACACAATACAGAATTTCAGATGTGCTGGCAATGACACTGCGGTGGAAGTTTTCATGAATTTGAGAAAAAATGGCATAAATCTCCTGTGATGCATGTATATAAACTGTTGGATATTGTTATTAAAAGAATTAAATAATTTAGTGAGAATATGATCAATGTTTTTAACAAGACTTTCTAGAAAGCTATTGCTGGAAGTGCCAGATGCTGAAGAAATACCCATATATTATATAGTCTTATTATGTAAATTTATTAACTAAATTTTATATAATATACACAGTAGTTTTACTGGAATTCAAGACATAAATACTGATGTTGAAATGATTTTTTGCAGTGCAGGACAGAGTGCCAAAGGAAGAGTGTTTTTGTGTGGCACAGTTCTAAGAATCTCCTCATAGGACCTCAGTGTGCTTCTGTTCCTAGCGTAGCCCGGAAACTTCTATTTGTGTGTTAGATCTTGTTTTAAAGTGTGTGTGTGTGTATGTTTGTGTGTATGTGTGTGTGTGTGTGTGTGTGTGTGTGTGTATGTGTGTGTGTGTGTGTGTGTGTATGTGTGTGTGTGTGTGTGTGTGTGTGTGTGTGTGTGTGTGTGTGTGTGTGTGTGCTGTGTAACACTGACGTCTGACTGACTGGTTGACAGACAGACACTGGGATATTTGGACAGACTCACAGACAGACTGACGTAGAGAAGGTAAGAACGAACCGTAATACCATGGTAACTCTCCCAAGCCCATATCCACCCCGGCACTTATCCTGGGCTTGAGCTTAGCATCGTCTCCCGGGACGTCTGTCTCTATATCACTGTAATGTCCAGCATAGACATTTTAAACTAGTCGTTTTTGGTGACCATACAGTGTCAATATTTAGGATATGTCTGTGTGTGTCTGTGTGTGTGTGTGTGTGTGTGTGTGTGTGTGTGCGTGTGCGTGCATGCATGCGTTTCCGAGTTCTGTTGTTTTGGGTACAATAACTCCGAGCCAAATCAGCAATGTGAATAAGAATCTGCTCCAGGCTCTGTTCCAAACCCTAGTGAGCTTCCTGCCTATTCAACATCATTTTTGGCATCATAGACGCAATGTCCAAAGGGGTCATGACATGCTTTTTTTTTGATTATTTTCATGTTTCTTGAGGTTCACTTATAACATTAGTAAAGTTTTTTTGTACAAAAAACAGTCATATATTAGTAAAACATGATCATTTTCCACTCTAATTCTGACCCTCTGTCAGAAACGCTCGGATTTGGTGCTGCTTCTCCTTTAAGACTTGTCAGTAAACGCCCACTGTTATGATTGGCTCTCTGCTCTTGACTGACCTGCTCTCTACTTGCCATCTCACCATTACTGGGCAGGGCTACAGAAGTGATAAGGTAAAGTATGCATTGATGTTTTATTTTGGAGGCGGTCAGATGCAAATTTCTACCATGGTGTGACATCATAATTTGGAGGAAGTCATTTTAGCAGCTTGGTTTCAACAAATGATCTTTTTGCAGTGAGGAGGAAATTTTGAGGTCCGAAACTTACATTATGTTTTTATAGTACAATGACCTCTTATATGTCAAAAGATCAAGGAAAATTGAATTCCTTATGTCACCCTTTAAGAAAAGATGATGCTTGCCCAATGCAAAACTCACCACCATGATGCTGGGGTATTGTCGGTGGTTGCCATGGTGTTGCTGTGCTGTTTCTAGGGAGTTCTGGGTGGTTGCTAAGTGGTTTCTTACCAGCCCAAGCCAAAAGATCCCAATCCCAAGTCTCTACCATATATTGTAGATATATGCGCATGTGGCAGGGCATCCAGGCCATCACCAACTACAGGACAACATCAGTTGCCTGTGACAATGATGCCTCCCTTCCAGATGCGCTGAATGACTTCAACGCTCGGTTTGAGGCGCAGAATGATGTGGCGGCGAGGAAGACCACCCCTCCTCCCAACGACCAGGTGCTATGTCTTTCCACAGCTGATGTGAGGAAAACTCTACGTAGAGTCAACCCACGGAAGGCTGCTGGACCAGACAACATTCCTAGTAGAGTGCTCAGAGGATGTGCAGACCAGCTGGCGGATGTTCTTACCAACAAATTCAACATCTCTCTGAGCAGCGCCGTCGTTCCAACATTCAAGGCCACCACCATTGTCCCCGTGCCAAAGAAGTCTTCAGTGTCCTGCCTCAACGACTACCGTCCCGTCGCACTCACACCCATCATCATGAAGTGCTTCGAGAGGCTCATCATGAGGCACATCAAGACCCAGCTGCCCCACTCACTAGACCCACTGCAGTTCGCGTATCGTCCCAACTGTTCAACAGATGACGCCATCACCACCACCCTCCATCTGGCCCTCACCCACCTGGATAAAATGGACTCATTCGTTCGAATGCTGTTCATAGACTTCAGCTCAGCATTCAACACAATCATTCCTCAGCATCTGACTGGAAAGCTGAACCTGCTGAGCCTAGACACCTCCCTCTGCAAATGGATCCTGGACTTCCTGACTGGGAGACCTCAGTCAGTCCGGATTGGGAACAGCGTCTCCACTGCCACCACACTGAGCACTGGGGCCCCCCCCGGCTGTGTGCTCAGTCCACTGCTGTTCACTTTGCTGACTCACGACTGTGCAGCAATGCACAGCTCGAACCACATCATCAAGTTTGCCGATGACACGACCGTGGTGGGACTCATCAGCAAGAACGATGAGTCAGCATACAGAGAGGAAGTGCAGTGGCTGACGGACTGGTGCAGAGCCAACTACCTGTCTCTGAATGTGGACAAAACAAAAGAGATGGTTGTTGACTTCAGGAGAACAGAGAGTGACCACTCTCCGCTGAACATCGACGGCTCCTCTGTGGAGATCGTCAAGAGCACCAAATTCCTTGGTGTTCACCTGGCGGAGAACCTCACCTGGTCCTTCAACACCAGCTCCATTACCAAAAAGCCCAGCAGCATCTCTACTTTCTTTGAAGGCTGAGAAAAGCACATCTCCCACCCCCCATCCTCACTACGTTCAATAGAGGGACCATTGAGAGAATCCTGAGCAGCTGCATCACTCCCTGGTTTGGGACTTGCACCTTTGCGGACGGCAAAGCCCTGCTGAGTATAGTGAGGACAGCTGAGAAGATCATCGGGGTCTCTCTTCCCTCCATCAAAGACATTTACACCACACGCTGCATCCGCAAAGCAACCAGCATTGTAGATGACCCCACACACCCCTCACACAAACTCTTCACCCTCCTGCCATCTGGCAAGAGGTACCAAAGCATTCGGGCCCTCACGGCCAGACTGTGTAACAGCTTCTTCCCCCAAGCCATCAGACTCCTCAATACTCAGAGACTGGACTGACACCCACACACACACCTGTACACCATCCAACTTTTGCACATGTCCAGAGTTGCACTTAATTCATTGTCACTTTATACCTGGCTGCTACCTCAATAACTGCTATGTCCATAGAACACTATTTCATAGTATGTTATGTTTACATTTGGCATTTTTAGAAAGTGTCATCTTTTGCACTACTCAGATTAGAAATGTGTACTGGTCGGTGCTGCACTGTCTCTCACTGTCTCTTACTGTGCCTGTTGTCCTGTTTCCTTTTTAGTAATTATTGTACTGTCCTGTACTTTTTGCACACGTTTGCACGTGCACTTTATGTAGGAATGTGTAGGTTTTATTCAGTCTGTGTAGTCTCATGTGGTTCTGTGTTTGTCCTATGTTGTTTTATGTAGCACCATTGTCCTGGAGGAACGTTGTCTCGTTTCGCTGTGTACTGTACTAACTGTATATGGTTGAACGACAATAAAAAAAACACTTGAACTTGAACTTGTGCTCTCTAGATATGACGTGAGTCCCTCGTTCAATGCAAGTCCAGTCATTTAAAAAAAGTAATATCACACTCAGAAAGACACGCGATTTGAGATTTTCATTCATGTCCTTAGCACAAACAGTTACTAGTTACGCACCAAAGTTTACGATAAGGGGTTTGAACGAAGTATGCTATCTATGCTAAGCTAAGTATGAACAATAGTAATTGTGATTTCAGTTACAGTTTATTGGACAATGAAGGCTAAAATCACAGCTCTATTGTCAAGGATTACACAATAAAGTCGTAAACTTAATATGCTTGTCTTAACACATACTAATTAAGCTGCCTCATAAGATACCTCGTTTTGGCAAAAGTACAAGGCAGCACTGAGGTGAAAATGTTCTAAATAGTAGAAATGTTGCTAAGAAAATCTACAGAAAATAGATCCATTTACTTAAAATGCCCTATTTCACCCAATATTTGCTTAGCAACACGCTAACATCAGGCTCTACTAGAATTAACTGTTAGCGTTACTCGATTCTCCCGGGCACTTGTTTGTGGAGTGTGCATACGTGACCATTAACAGAGTTAGTGCATGTCAAATTAGTCACTTATAAGGTCCCAATTCAGTTAGCATGCTCCCTCAGAAGCTAGCTCCTTATGTAAAGTGTACACAGCAAAGCAGCTCACTAGATTTTGGAGCAGAGCCACAATGTCTCATTGAAACAGAATTTACTCTGTTAATTTGGGATGATACAGGCAGTGTGTGAGATACTTAGTGTGTCCAACTTGCCAATGGGAGTCAATTTAAGATCTAAATATACTTCGATTGTTCACTTGCCATCTCTAAACCTAGACACACACACACACACACACATTACTCTGAGCATTACAGTGATCTCTTCATGTGCAATATAATCCCTAAATGCTATTCACTGTTCTTAGAGGAGAGTGTGCGTGCGTGCGTGTGTGTGTATGTGTGTGAGTGTGTGCACTGACTCTCCCTGCTCTAATGCTGTTTGCATGAGGCTATTCAGTCAAAGTCAAAGTCAGTATTAGACTTCTGGAAGTCTGAGGATCTCTATATAACACTGTGAGTTGTCTTCTCTCTGTTCTCTCTCTTCTATCAGTCTTTTGTCTTCCATGGTTTCTTTTTCATCTTAAATGTTTATTCTTTTTAAACTGTGCAAACTGACTAGAGTTTTCATTTCCAGGCCATCATCTACTATACAGTATATATCTATATCAAGTCTATATATAGTCTATAAAAGTCTATATAAATACTTTTTGATTATAAATAAAAATGAAACATCTATGAAGTTCTCTGATAATAAAGGGGGCATATCATGAGGAATCAAATTTTGCATGATCTCTCCAGATAAAAATCCTCCTCAGTCCAAAAAGACAGTTAAAACTAAGCAGCAAAAATGGCTTGTTCTGAACTTCCACAACTTTTCTGATGTCAGATGAATATATCAACAGATGATACCTACATTTACACGTTAACGACACCTGTTTGGTATTTAGAAACTTGGCCCATCCAGTCACAGAATGGTCTCGTAGAATCACATTACTATACCTACATTTGTGCAAAAGGATTTTTACGTGGCTCGTTGTACGTATCGTGGCAGTTTCCTGGTGAAATGAACACTAGAGGCGCTACAACAATAATGACTTCTATTCACTTTTGCACAAATCACGAGTAAAACGGCAGATGATCAATTCATAAACACTTAGTTTTTCGCCTTCCTCACACAATGCTATCTTATGACAAAACATGTAGCGCTTAAATTTAATGTTACATTTTAACGTTTGCATTACATTGCTCAAAATTCATGATCAAATTACACGGTAGTTCAACTGATAGAGCATTGCACCTGTGATGCAAGTCCTTAAGAGAATGCGAGTCGACACATGAGCCGAAAGTGTCTTAGAAGCACCACAAAATGAAGTTATTGCTTCAGCAATTGCGTTTTTCTTGTCACATTTGCTTTCTATGACACTATCGGTTGCTCGGTGGACGTTTCACACATTTGGCTGTGTGTAGCACCTACTGCTCTGCAGATCATTCTGACACAAGGAAAGACTGGTTTGATCGCAGTCTGACCTTAACAGTTTGGACAGCGCATTTCAGCACAGATTGTTTTATAAATCTGTCACACTGTAATGCAGCTTTGGCAAGAGGTTATATTTGAAGGATTGGGCTGTTAAAAACTACTGAAGAGGAATCCAAACTACTTTACTAAAAATGTAGGTGCACCTCAATTAAACAAAAAATAATAATTACATATGACCCCTTTTGAATTATTTATGTTAGCATTATTTAATGAAAACAGTTTTTATGAAGATGTAAAGCACAGGTGTCATTCACTCAGGTTCTCATTTGATTGGTATTTGCATTCCGTGCACACATAATTGTAGCCTAAATTCGTTTAACAAGGTCAAAACGAGAGCTTTTATGAGAATCGCCTTGAGAAAGAAATCTTTCAAAACAAAACAGGTGTGCTCTAGTTCCGTCATGTGGTGTGCAAGGCAACAGCATGAACACAGTTTTTTTTATTTATTTTTTTATTACAGTATATTAAAACAGGGTCTCCATCAGGTCTATATTTAATCTATATACAGTGAAGAAGTTATGTATTGCAGGGGTATAAATATACTGTATGGCCTAATGGCTCAGTTCAGTTGCAACTGCAATCCTTTCTAAATGATGCAATGCATCATTAAATCTGAATATAGCCACGATTTGGTTTGATTCAGTTTGATAATTTTGGTACGATTAATCAAAATATGCTGAAGACAAAAATAAAATGGGAGACAATCGAATATGACAATGTCGTAAGTACACTGGGGATCTGGATTTGGTGGATTTTTACAACTGCAAATAGATTTTTATGATCAATTGTTACGATGTCACTTTCCAAAACTCATCTCATATCAAATACACACACTCCTTCCATGTCTATTTGTGATGTTATTGATGTTGCATGTGTGTGTTTCTACAGCAACTGTGCATTTCCTGTCCACACCCTTTGCAAATATCACAACTTATCATTTAGAAACCCTTTTAATCATGTTTGAATGGATTTCAAAGGATTGTGGTTAAATCAGTATTTGAAGGCCACATATTTAACGTCTGTGCATTGTGGGCAGTGCCGTCTTGTTTTAGAGGTCAACAAGTGACATAACAAGCACTGTTTAAGTTTAAAGACTAGTTTGAAAACACAGAACAGTATCAGAGCAGTAGATTGGCTCTCTTGTTACAACACTGAACATTCCAGTGTGGTCAGCAGCCCACCTTGGTTGAGTTCTGGTCACAAGCCAATCGATAGAGCTTAATTGTGGGCAATGTGAGCTCTCTCTATCTCCAACAGCCCAGTGGTCGATACACTGACATACTGCTGGCACAGGCCGGGCTGAAATAGCATCATATTGGATGCTGTGTACTGTACATGTGACCTTCATAGCAACATATATGACATGGATATGACACATGAAGGCATGCAGAGTGATCACACTGTGATTTCAGCTGCAGTAGGTTGAAAGTTTTGCTGCAGAAATTGGTCTGTGCTTACCGAAATTCGAATCACTGCCCCTAGTGGCTGAAGCTGGAAGTGTTGAGTTTGTGGGTGAAATGTCCACAGAGTGGAGCCATAAGCAAGTTGTATTTTTAGTTGTTTCAAAGTAGCTTTCCCACACTGCTCATTATCGCCTGTCAACTTATCATAAGATGTCATTTCTTATTTTTTGAGAATGCATTATTATCATAATCATCATCATCATTATGACTGATGTCATATGACATCATTATGACATCCAATGACTGATACTGATGTTATGGTGGTCACTTGTACTGTAGTGTATATGAAATAGCACTAGCCGCTGAGTTAGAGATTCTAAATGTGGTTTTGATATTTGCACACCTCCTTTTTGTCCTTTCATGTCATTCACTATGTTTTTAACTCTCTCCACTACGTGACTAACACTCATTTCATCCTTCATGCATCTCCAGGCCGTCAGTGCAGCGCCAGTGTTTCTAATTCATGACTCTGGGTAGGTATTGTATACTGTATCATCACTGTTTTAAAGCCTTCTTTACATGTTCAAACAGGAAATACTGCTTTATAAAATATTCCTGGTACACTGTAGGTATGCATGGTAATACTTCATAATACTTTGTTCTTCAATATTATGTAATTCTACTATGTAAAAACAGTATATAACTAATTAGTCATCATACACTGGCAGCCAAAAGTTTGGAATAATGTACAGATTTAGCTGTTTTGGAAGGAAATTGGTACTTTAATTCACCAAAGTGGCATTCAACTGATCACAAAGCAAAGTTAGGACATTACTGATGTAAAAAAAAGTCATTTTTGATCTAATCTAGGCAGGCCCCATTTCCAGCAGCCATCACTCCAGCACCTTATCCTTGAGCAATCATGCTAAATTGCTAATTTGGTACTAGAAAATCACTTGCCATTATATCAGACACAGCTGAAAGCTATTTGATTTGTTAAATGGAGCTTAACATTGTCTTTGTGTTTGTTTTTGAGTTGCCACAGTATGCAATAGACTGGCATGTCTTAAGGTCAATATTAGGTCAAAAATGGCAAAAAAGAAACAGTTTTCTCTAGAAACTCATCAGTCAATCATTGTTTTGAGGAATGAAGGCTATAATGCTTGAAATTGCCAAAAAGCAGAAGATTTCATACAAAGGTTTACACTACAGTCTTCAAAGACAAAGAACAACTGGCTCTAACAAGCACAGAAAGAGATGTGGAAGACCAGATGTACAACTAAACAAGAGGATAAGTACATCAGAGTCTCTAGTTTGAGAAATAGACGCCTCACATGTCCTCAGCTGACAGCTTCATTGAATTCTACCCGCTCAACACCAGTTTCATGTACAACAGTAAAGAGAAGACTCAGGGGTGCAGGCCTTATGGGAAGAATTGCAAAGAAAAAGCCACTTTTGAAACAGAAGAACAAAAAGAAAATGTTAGACTGGGCAAAGAAACACAGACATTGGACAACAAATAATTGGAAAAGAGTGTTATGGATCTTGACCCCATTGAGCTTTTGTGGGATCAGCTAGACTGTAAGGTGTTTGAGAAGTGCCCGACAAGACAGCCACATCTATGGCAAGTGCTACAGGAAGTGTGGGGTGAAATGTCACCTGAGTATCTGGACAAACTGACAGCTAGAATAACAAGGATCTGCAAAGCTGTCATTGCTGAACGTGGAGGATTTTTTGATGAGAACTCTTTGAAGTAGTTTAAGAAGTTCTGAACATTTTTTTCAAATTGTAATAGTAATTTTTCACATTATTAATGTCCTGACTATACATTGTGATCAGTTGAATGCCACTTTGGTGAATAAAAGTACCAATTTCTTTCCATAAGAGCAAAATCTGTACATTATTCCAAACTTTTTGCCGCCAGTGTACTTAGTTGCATCAGGGGTATAAAAGCTGGTTAACTTGGTAAAACTTGTCTCAGCATTACGTATTGTACATTCCCACTTATAGTGTAATGTAGGCATTGTAAGTATGCTCTATAGTAAGTAAATAGTAAAAAGGTCCCGCATAAAATATTGTAATGTTTGGGTGATTCTCACGAAACCTGTCAAGAAAATGTCCTAGTCATATTTAAACCCAAATCAATACAGTTTTTTTTTTTTAAATAAATAAATCATATGAAATAATATTTTGCATAAAGAAAATAAAGCCTGCATTTAGGACAGTTAAGTTTTTTTGCATTGTGACATTATTTTCAGAACACTTAAGGACATTTTACCCCTTTGCTTTTACTGTTCCCATTGTTTTCATTGATCATTTTCATTACCGTAACAGTCATTTTCTATTACTGCATTAAAAGATTCTGTGTTGTACTATTATTTTTTATTTATTAAAATCAACTACACTAAAAGGCAGTACCAAGGGAGTATGCATTATTATATAGAAATACTTTACCATTTAAATAATATAGCATTTTTTTCATGTTGTGATAATGTGAATTGAGTGGTAAAATGTGCATAACTGTAATGAAAATAATCTCATAATGTAAAAAATCTTATTGGCCCTAAAACATTATTTTCTATATGCATACTGTAAATTCTTATTTGTTTCTTTTGATGTTGGTGTAAAATAATACCAGGACATTTTCTTGACCGGTTTCATGAGAATCACCCTATTACCATGCTTATTTTGTGTATTATCATACTTAATGAAATGGCATTTGCAACACATTTGACTTCATATATCAGAATATTCCGCTGTAGTAGGGTGTAAAAAGTAGGCCTAATGTAGGGACATGATTTTTTACACATCGTAAGTGGATTAGATAAAAAAATGAGCATTCTATACCAAGATGTTGCGCTCTGATATGATTAATTATTTGTCTCCGCCCCTGTGGCCTTGATTACATCATCAGAGAAGATAAAAATTTTAAAGGTATAAAGTTATTACATATTGATAAACTATGAAAACAAACTTTTATCTTTAGAATAACATGCACTAATAAAGCATGCTCAATAAAAGCAGATGCTTTATCAAGGCAGTAAATAGTTTTAATTTTGAATTCATCTTGTCTTTGAATATCAGAAAGGGAATTAGTTGAGGTTGCTATCCTAGTAGCTTTTCAACACTTTTTTGACATTTTTAATATTTGCATGTGTTTGTTTGATTGGTTACTTATTTACCTAGCTCATTTCTTCACAGCGCTATCATACAAACTTTACATTATTACACTTCAGTGTCATCAGCCGCATTAACCCATCAAGTATCCATCAATCCCATTAAATATATTCACTCTTCCTGTCTCATACACCCTCACTAATGCGCTCTGTCTCACGAGGAATCGTTTTAAAAGCTCTTACTAGACAAACGTAATAAAAAGGGGGTGTGTCTGTCTGAACTGCGTTGTTGACCAGGCAGATGGATAAAAGAATCCGCAACTAGTTGTTTTTGTCCAGTGAGTGTTTACTGTACCTGCCCAAATTGGATGATGGTACAGTCTGTAATATACTGAAGTACACTTTGAGCATGCTGTACTATAATGAGGACACAGGGTGTTCTGTACATTGGGTTTCAAATGGATAGGGAAGCTGCTCGTTTAAAGCCTCTTGTAGTGTGTAGTGTTACAGTGTGTACTCGGAAAGGAAACAGAGGGGACGTTAAAGTGAATTTTGAGGATGAAGTTATCGTTATTTACTCTGCTGGGTTTCAAAGACAAGATGAACTTGTAAAACAGGCACTTTCAGGGCAAAAATATTACGCAAGTACCCATACCTGCTGAACATACTTAAAGGGATATTTCACACAAAAATTAAACTTCTGTCGTCATTAAAGGCCGAAACAGAATCTGCTTAAGCAGGTAAATGCGGACTCTTGTAGCTAGAAGGCTGCAGTCTTAAGGCTAGGGTATCATTAGTTTTTCCTAGTGCCATTACATCTCACGCACTGTTGAACGCTTAGGACTTTTAAAGTATACTCTTTTGACCACGAGTCTGTATGGACACGTACACTTCATGTGCATCATGACTGTTTTGCTTTGTAATACTCTATTAATGTATTTAACACCATGTGCAGAAGACGTGCACAGACTCAGACTGCCCACGTGTCTAAACTACAAAAAAACCTTTAGTATTTAGTATTAGTATTTTAGTTTTATTTTCCGGTACACATTTCTAAACATCATTAAAAAAATAAAATGACACGAGAAGCAGAGTGACAAGATATTAGGCCTCTGTTTTCGTGACAGCTCTACAACCGTGCAATCCAGCGCAAAGCGCAAGTGGGCGTGGACGGGAGTGTTTGCTCTATCTGTGGGTGTATACGTGCAAACTGTGGGTGTATTGTATGTTAATGACATGGCGCAAAGTGCACTTTACTATTTTCCTGAGAAATAGGTAATTGCGCTAAGATGTTTCAGCACCACATCTTTGTTCAGCACAAAGTCTAAACTCTTGCATTTGCAGTTTGGAGAATCCACCAGCAGATGGTAATAAAGTTCATGTCCAAACTCTGAAAATATAGTGGAATTTTAATAAAAATCGACCGGTGCATGCAAAAAAAAAAAAGAAAAAAAGAAAAAAGAAAAAAGGAAAAGATCCACAGCCTGTCCTGGAAGGGTGATACTCTCACTGTTAACACTTGCCATGATTTGTGCGTTACTTGATCAATATGATCAATAATACTTATAACACTAATATTCTCTACAATTTAACGGCCTACATCCAAATCCTGTCAAGCACCACATTTTCCATGCATATAAAAGGAGCATGTCACTGTCATAGAAATGTGCAGTTAATGCACAAACAAATGTAAATCCATATTTTTATTTTGTCTAATTTATTGCATACAGTACATTTACATTGCCAACTTCTTATGAATGTGCTGTCTTTGTTTATATCGCTGGTGCTTGAGGATGGACTATATAATAGGATGCAGACATTGCAATAACCGGAGAAGAACCTCAAAACTAAATTGCACTTGACCCCGCCCATTAGCGCTTTTTTGCTTTCAGAGAAATCTGACAACATTTATTGAGGTTTATGCTTACCCCAATGGCAAAATGTTTTTTTCTTGTTATAAGCATTAACTAAATGTTATTATATTTCTCTGAAAACAAGTAAAAATATCGAATGTAATTTTGCTTCTCAGGTAAATGTATCCTGTCGTAAGAATGTTTAGATATGTTACTGGAAAGCAAGAAAACATATTTATAAGAAAATGATCTTTTTTGCAGTGTAAAAAAACTGGGCTGTCTGCGCTGACTGTGCTGATAATGGACGGACTGACGGTCTTTAAGTATTGAAAGTGTGTAAGTGTGTGAAGGAACGCAGCAGAAAGAGCATAATGTTGATTGTGTATATGTGAAAAGCAAGCATACAAATTGTGTGTGGTGTAGTGTTGAGTTTTTCTGTGTTTGGTTATTGTGTGTATTTGAGCGTGGTTGTGTTTGATTGTGGATTAGTGGACATTTATGTGGGAAAGTAATAGAGGAACCATAAGTGTGAGTATTTGTGTGTGTGTGTGCATATTATATCAGGGTTTGGGTTGTTTACGAGGAAATTTCTTTAGGTTACAAACTGGTAATTCAAGGGTATTATGCTATAAATGTGGTTTATGGGGACATTTCTAGTGTCCCCATAATTCAAATCGCTTACAAAACATACTAAACGATGTTTTATTGAAAATGTAAAAATGCAGAACATTTTTTGTGAGGGTTAGGTTTAGGGGTAGGGTTAGGTTTAGGGAATAGAATCTATAGTTTGAACAGTATAAAAATCATTATGTCTATGGAGAGTCCTCATAATGATAGCTGCACCAACATGCGTGTGTGTGTGTGTGTGTGTGTGTGTGTGTGTGTGTGTGTGTTTGTGTGTTTGCGTGTGTGTGCGTGTGTGTGTCTGTGTGTGTGTGTGTGTGTGTGTGTGTGTATGTGTGTGTGTGTGCCATTGTCCTACTTTCAGAGGAAACATTTCCTTTTTTTTCTTGTGTGTTTTCCTTCCAGAGAATTTTTCTGTGGTCAGTGTGTGGCAAACTTTTCCCACATTTATGTCTCTCTTTCCCAAATAAACACATGTATAGGGAGAATGGGAGATAAAGGGAGAGAGAGAAATACAGATCTGATATGTGGGTAGAAGATCACTGCTAGTCACTACACTTCATTTGATTTGTTGGTCCCAAAAGCCTGGTTAACGAATTCCCAAATCTTTATGTAACACTCATGTGAGTCTGATTGAAATTTGTATTTACTGTCCGACAAGATACAATGCCAAGTCACCTCTAATTACATGTTTCAAAGTGTTTTCAAACATTTTTGGTAAAGCTTATGCTAGGCTTTATGACCTCAGAGTCAAGTGAAGTGGAACAGGATGTTGCAGAGGTTGTGAAGTAAACCAGCCAGCGGCCCACATGAGCATGAGCACCATGTTCACTCTCTCAACTCTAACACAATGAGGAGTGCTTCATAGAGTGATGTTTAACAGTAAAACAGAAACGGTTGAGAATTACAGTAATGACGTCATCTTTTTATTGGCCACGTACACTACAGCTAAATAAGGCTGCCACTCCTGTCAGTGCTTAATTTTGTTCTGTACACACATAGATTCAGGGTTCCCACGGTTATGAAAATATCGGTTGTAATTTTAAATAATTTAATAGATCATTTATTATATATACAGTTGTGCTCAAAATTTTGCATACCCTGGCAGAAATTGTTAAATGTTGGCATTGATTTTGAAAATATTACTGATCATGCAAAAAAACTGTCAGCCATTTATCATCACATAGTTGTTTGGCACCTTTTTAAATCATAATGATAACAGAAATCACCCAAATGGCCCTGATCAAAAGTTTACATACTTTTGAATGTTTGGTCTTGTTATAGACACACAAGGTGACACACACAGGTTTAAATGGCAATTAAAGGTTAATTTCCCACACCTGTGGCTTTTTAAATTGCAATTAGTGTCTGTGTATAAATAGTCAATGAGTTTGTTAGCTCTCACATGGATGCACTGAGCAGGCTAGATACTGAGCCATGGGGAGCAGAAAAGAACTGTCAAAAGACCTGTCGTAACAAGGTAATGGAACTTTATAAAGATGGAAAAGGATATAAAAATATATCCAAAGCCTTGAAAATGCCAGTCAGTACTATTCAATCACTTATTAAGAAATGGAAAATTCAGGGATCTCTTGATTCCAAGCCAAGGTCAGGTAGACCAAGAAAGATTTCAGCCACAACTGCTAGAAGAATTGTTCAGGATACAAAGAAAAACCCACAGGTAACCTCAGGAGAAATACAGGCTGCTCTGGAAAAAGATGATGTGGTTGTTTCAAGGAGCACAATACGACGATACTTGAACAAAAATGAGCTGCATGGTCAAGTTGCCAGAAAGAAGCCGTTACTGCACCAATGCCACAAAAAACACCTTGACACGCCTCACAGCTTCTGGCACACTGTAATTTGGAGTGACGAGACCAAAATAGAGCATTATGGTCACAACCATAAGCGCTATATTTGGAGAGGGGTCAACAAGGCCTATAGTGAAAAGAATACCATCCCCACTGTGAAGCATGGTGGTGGCTCACTGATGTTTTGGGGGTGTGTGAGCTCTTAAGGCACGGGGAATCTTGTGAAAATTGATGGCAAGATGAATGCAGCATGTTGTCAGAAAATACTGGCAGACAATTTGCATTCTTCTGCACGAAAGCTGCGCATGGGATGCTCTTGGACTTTCCAGCATGACAATGACCCTAAGCACAAGGCCAAGTTGACCCTCCAGTGGTTACAGCAGAAAAAGGTGAAGGTTCTGGGGTGGCCATCATAGTCTCCTGACCTTAATATCATCGAACCACTCTGGGGAGATCTCAAACGTGCAGTTCATGCAAGACGACCAAAGACTTTGCATGACCTGGAGGCATTTTGCCAAGACGAATGGGCAGCTATACCACCTGCAAGAATTTGGGGCCTCGTAGACAACTATTACAAAAGACTGCACGCTGTCATTGATGCTAAAGGGGGCAATACACAGTATTAAGAACTAAGGGTATGCAGACTTTTGAACAGGGGTCATTTCATTTTTTCTTTGTTGCCATGTTTTGTTTTATGATTGTGACATTCTGTTATAAGCTACAGTTGAATATGAATCCCATAAGAAATACAAGAAATATGTTTTGCCTGCTCACTC
This sequence comes from Myxocyprinus asiaticus, assembly GCF_019703515.2. NCBI lineage: Eukaryota > Metazoa > Chordata > Actinopteri > Cypriniformes > Catostomidae > Myxocyprinus > Myxocyprinus asiaticus. The sequence continues at coordinate 32,518,007 of NC_059387.1, forward strand.
ATGTTTCCTTTAAAAATGGTACATAAATTACCAATTCTTCAAGGGTATGCAAACTTTTGAGCACAACTGTATATATATATATATATATATATATATATATATATATATATATATTATATATATAAATACAGTATATATATATATACGCATATCTTATATTTATAATTCTCCTTAAATTTGTCAAAACGGTTCTCAAATCGGTCTAAAGGATGCATTCACAAATAAGTCTGAATCAAAATAATTTTTTTGTATCCAGTATTCCAAAATGCCTTGAAAGATCATGGAAAAGTCATGGAAATTCATTAGTCAAACTGGGTGGGAACCTAGTAGTTCACTACTGAGAAATTTCAGCCTGATCTCATGAAAATTATGTGACCGTGGCGACATTTTTGCAACATGATGCTATATGGTTCATTACACATATCGTGGAAGTTCCAAGGTGAAATGTGCACTGTGTGGTGCTACAAACGAGTAAAATGTTCTCCCAGACAGATTAGGTTTTTAAGGTTAATGCTCTATCGAGTTTAAAACAAAACTGACCTCATTACCCTAAACCTGAAACCTAAACCTAACTGATAGTATCAGAAAAATAAATGTGGGATGAAAAACACAACCACATTATTTTGTGGTGCTTCTATGACACTTTCGATTCATAAACTCGCATGCACTTCAGGACACGTACCCAGGTCCTTTGCATCCTTTCAATTGAGCTACAGGGCAGTTTGATTATGCTTTTTCTAGAACATAAATTGCACACAGTCATACCTCAGTTGTGGACTTTGAAGCCGTTTTGTCTTTTAAAAATCATGTTACTAACCCGTTGCTAGATAAGGAGTAAAACAGTCGTCCATTTCATATAGCACATACCTCACATGCTCATGGCAGTTGCAGTCCTTAAAGGGGTAGTTCACCCAAAAATGAAAATTCTCTCATTATTTACTCACCCTTATAATATCCCAGGTGTGTATGACTTTCTTTCTTCAGCAGAACACATTTGAAGAAAAATAGAAAAATATCTCAGCTCAGTAGGTCCTTAAATTTCAAATGAATGGAGATTTCTCTTTAGAAGCTCCAAAAATCACAGACAGTCAGCATAAACGTCATCCACATGACTCCAGCGGTTAAATTAATGTCTTCTAAAGCGATACGATCACTTTTGGTGCAAAAAATATCAATATTTAAGTACTTTTTAACTATAATCCAACGTGAGGGTAAGCTTCACGAGAGGGTGGAGTTCACGCGGTCTCTCGTGTGACGTATTCGTGTTGCCATGATACGGACGTAATCTCACGATCTCCACTCGGTTGAGACATCCAGGATGAGCACACAAACGTACCATTGTGAGTGAAGAAACAGATAAATACAGATCTAAACCATAACCAACCAAGATACTGTACAGCGTTCCTCCTTCTCACTTGTAAACAGCGCTGCTCTTCCGGCTGTGATGCACGTGCCTCAGTTCTCACGTGTTTCAACTGCCAATGTGATTATATCACACGCACATACTGCTGCTGAACAGAAGCATAATTTAAAGTTTTAAAAAGTACTTAAATATTTATCTTTTTCACACCAAAAGCAATCGTGTCGCTTTAGAAGACATTAATTTAACCGCTGGAGTCGTATCGATGACGTTTATGCTGACTGTCTGTTCTTTTTAGAGCTTCAAAAGTTTGATCGTCATTCACTTGCATTTTAACAACCAACTGAGCTAAGATATTTTTCTGTTTTACTTCAAATGTGTTCTGATGAAGAAACAAATTCATACACATCTGGAATGACATGAGGATGAGTAAATAATGAGAGAATTTTCATATTTGGGTGAACTATCCCATTAATCAACATTGTGATAGCAACCTGTTTTGAAACTTTGACATGGCTCAAAAATGATAATTCTCTTCTGGGTTTTTGGATTACAACCTAAACAGCTCTTTGAAATATTTTAACACCAAACAGGTTAAACTGTATCATCCATGTTTGTTGTTTACAGCAACAAGACGGCAAACATTTCCATGGTTTTCACAAGTCAGTCATCGTAAGTTCGAGGTAGTTGAAACGACTCCTTTATTCCGTGCATGAATACACATACTTTAACACATAAATAAATGCTGTTGTCACTCCCAAAATGTTCCAGTGTGTACGTGGCCAGTAATTACTTAAAAGTCATTTCAATACCCACCAACACTCTATTATACATTCATGCTTAAGCTTTGCTAAATTCTCACAATGGCCGCTGTGATTTCCTTAGCAATCTCCTACAGTCTGCTGAAGGCATTTCAGCTTGTGTCTTATTTGTTGTCTAAAACTATCTGCCCTGCTTAACTACCACTGGTTAACCGAAACACTTAATCGTGACATTTTCTATTCCAACTTCCAAACTCTGAATTTTGAATATCTAGCAAACATCCACCCTGTGTTTTCTTCAACCAGTGGGAAAGTGTGGACTTTGTGTATTGTCCGAAACAGTCTGTGTTTTTATTTTGTGGAATTTTTAGAAACCAATATATGATGAATTTCATAACTCTCATTTTCCTGTTTTGTCTTGTCTTGTGTATCTGTACGTTTGTCTTTTATGTGTCTCTTCACCTTTAATTTCACATTCGTCCCACTTTCATTTTATATCTACGCTCAAACTGTACAATCATGTTTCGTTTGCTTCTTTACCCATAATTCGCATTCTGTCTGCTACATTGTCACTCAAATCGTTATTTTAACCAAACCGCAACATAACCTCATGTAACATTTAATAACGGTCCACTCCATTTTCCATGGTGTTGAATCTAAAAACCTCTCACTGACATGAATCAAAACGTTTAAACTTCAACCTGGTCTAAAAATGTAATCTATAAACCAAATAAATCAATGAATTTCTAGCAGCCACTGGCTACGAGAAATCTCGCAGCCTGAACAACATATCAGGAATGGCGGGGTCGTCCCTGCGTTTGACCCCCATCACCAGCACGCCATTTGACCCTTACGAGGCCCCGGGACCCCTCCGTCGCTGTCGCTCCCCCATTCCCTCCATTTTGTAGCAGAAAAGGTGGAAAGTGACAGAATGACTCAGGAAAGGATGAAAGGAATAACAGCCTCACACTTGCATTCATAGCAATAACAAAAAAACATAGACTACGTCAGTAAATATGCCTCACTAATGAGCAAGAAACGATGTGCAGTTGAAGACTGAATAACGATGTTTGCGAATGATCATGGGCAGGGGGGATGGGGGGAGGTAACCCCCCAATAATCAAAACAAGCAAGTACAACCCCCCCAATATTTATAATATGGTCAATGGAAACAAGTAAAGTCTTCAGACTGTAACCTCCCCAGTGTTCAAGCCAAATCTACGGCCTTGATCGTGGGTCATATGAGAATCGGACTTGGCAAGTTTACCAGGTTATTGCTCGGTGCAATATGTGTTTATGAATGGAAGTAAATGTTTTATTTTCGCTGTGCTGGGACAAGGGTTAGTATCATGTCCACATTCGTTTTACAAGGAAGTGTAGAGCGATTTTGATGCTAAAGCAAGATAGACTGACCGTAGATTCATGTACTTTCATGTATTTTCATTTCAATACACTCATTATTCTAATTGTATTTTCAAAATCCTTTCATCTTGTGCTACTCCCTCAAACACTGAATTATCCCTGATGAATATTACTGTGAATATATTTAATTCTGGACTATAGAATACCCACCAGAATTTTTTATGCAAGAATATTGTACATATGCAATCAATACTCTGCAAATAGAACCATAGGGGGCAAAATAAGTGTATCCCACTATATGCATTCTATTTATTTATTTATTTGTTTATTATGTTTGATAACATTTTACAATAAGGTTGTATTTGTTAACATTAGTTAACCACATTAGTTAACAATGAACAATACTTTTACAACACTTATTATTCTTGGTTTAATGTTAATTTTAACATACTGTATACTAATATATTTTTTAAATTAAAAAGTTGTATACATTAACATTAATTAATGCATTATAAATTAACATGAACAAACAAACAACTGTTTTATTTTTATTAATGAACATTAACCAAAATTAATAAATGTCGTAAAAATATATTGTTCATTGTTAGTTCATAATACCTATGCATTTATGTTAACAAATACAACCTTTTTGTATAGTGTTTCCAGATGTTTTATTGCTTTTTTTTTTTTTTTTTATTTATTTATTTATTTTTATTTTTTTGTCATTGCACAGTAATTGCCTGGCAAATATTTTTTGTTTAATTACTAGCCTGTAGTATACTCTAAAATCAAATCTGAATTGAACGAAAGCTAAATTTAAAAAAAAAAAAAAGAAAATCGTATTTGAATGTTATTCATTGCTATTTAAGTGTGCGTTTGTGCGTGGTACTTTGAAAATGATTGTTTTTGTTGTTTGCTTAATGCTTACATATTGTGTTTTGCTAATATGAACATGTTGCCAAATTAATTCCACCACTAAACAAAAAAGCTAAATAAGCAAAATGTGATTGAATTATGTTTCATTTTTTGCCTTAGTGCTAAAAAAGGATTGTGCAAACCCTAAAAACTCATCCATCTACATAAATATACAGCATATATATATATATATATATATATATATATATATATATATATATATATATATATACGTAGCTCTGGAAAAAATTGAGACCACTGCAAAATTATCCATTTCTCTGGATTGACTATTTATAGGTATGTGTTTGAGTAAAATGAACATTTTTGTTTTATTCTATAAAGTACTGACAAAATTTCTCCCAAATTCCAAATAAAAATATTGTCATTTAGAGCATTTATTTGCAGAAAATGACAACTGGTCAAAATAACAAAAAAGATGCAGTGTTTTCAGATCTCGAATAATGCAATCAAAACAAGTTTATATTCATTTTTAAACAACACAATACTAATGTTTTAACTTAGGAACAGTTCAGAAATCAATATTTGGTGGAATAATCCTGATTTTCAATCACAGATTTCATGCATCTTGGCATGCTCTCTACCAGCCTTTCACATTGCTGTTGGGTGACTTTATGCCACTCCTGGCGCAAAAATTCAAGCAGCTCGGCATTGTTTGATGGCTTGTGGCCATCCATCTTCCTCTTGATCACAATCCAGAGGTTTTCAATGGGGTTCAGATCTGGAGAATGGGCTGGCCATGACAGGTTCTTGATCGTCAAAGACGAAATATGCCCAATTCCAGCCTTGCTGGAGCACCCCCAGATCATCGCTGATCCTCCACCAAATTTCACAGTGGGTGTGAGACACTGTGGGTTGAAGGCCTCAAACCATTAGACGACCAGGTGGAGGATCGGTGATGATCTGAGGGTGCTTCACCAAGGCTGGAATCAGGCAGATTCGTCTTTGTGAAGGACACAGGAATCAAGCCACATACAAGGTTATCCTGGAAGAAAACTTGCTTCCTTCTGCTCTGACAATGTTCCCCAACTCTGAGGATTGTTTTTCCAGCAGGACAATGCTCCATGCCACACAGCCAGGTCAATCAAGACTCTGTCATGGCCAGCCCAATCTCCAGACCTGAACCCCACTGAAAACCTCTGGAATGTGATCAAGAGGAAGATGGATGGCCACAAGCCATCAAACAATGCCGAGCTGCTTGAATTTTTGCACCAGGAGTGGCATAAAGTCACCCAACAGCAATGTGAAAGACTGGTAGAGAGCATGCCAAGACGCATGAAAGCTGTGATTGAAAATCAGGATTATTCCACCAAATATTGATTTCTGAACTCTTCCTAAGTTAAAACATTAGTATTGTGTTGTTCAAAAATGAATATGAACTTGTTTTCTTTGCATTATTCGAGGTCTGAAAACACTGCATCTTTTTTTGTTATTTTGACCAGTTGTCATTTTCTGCAAATAAATACTCTAAATGACAATATTTTTATTTGGAATATACAGGTTATATATATATATATATATATGCAAAACATGTGCAATATGCCACCCTAACTCATAAGCACATGTGTTGTTGATAAATATATGTGCAAACGTACACCAAATAAATGTGTATTTGTTTAATCCTAATGAAAAAATAGGAAAAGGGTAAAAGAGTGAAGAATTGAAGATGACGAAGAGGTTTAATCATGTCAATGTGGATTTGTTCATTTCGAGAGCATTCCGGGTATTTGTTTCTGTATCATGTCAATAATGTCCTTTTGTTGGTTTTTTATTATATTTTGAATGTTTTTCAAAGACAGATTGTTTTTGTTTTCAAAAACATTACACAACAGTTTCATTTGTATATGATATATACGTATGTGTTACTGTGATTCTTTTAGATAAATAGAAATAGGTAAAACTATAAATGTATTCAGGTCTATACGACCAAGTGCTTCCAGAATCATAAAGAAAAGAGATGACACTATAAGTAAATAAGCCATTTCTCAGAAAATACTTCCATGAAATAGCAAAAAGAAAAAGAATATGTTGCAATAAATGCAAAGTTGTAGTTTATAGGGTAATGTATGTTATCTAGTTTTCATTGAATGTTATTTAGTTTCCCAATGGAGAACAGTCCACTGCAAAGACAGTAAATATATGTATCAGAAAGGAGCCATTTTGTTTTAAACATGGCACCTATATCATTCAAACCTGGTCCAACGATGTATCCCGAAACAATCTTTGTCAAGAATGAAGGGATAGTTCACCCAAAAATGAAAACTGCTTATGTGGTCGTGAAGGAAAGAAAGTCATACAAGTTTTCAAACACGTGATGCGGGAATTTTCATTTTTGGGTGAACTATTCCCGTTAATGTATTTTACCATGCAAATAAAGGGACGCTGGGCCAGCTCCTTACACACTGTGAAATCAGAGACTTTTTTTCACTAAAATATATTAGTCTCTTGTACTTAGTAATCTCTAGTGATTAGTTAGTTGAGAAGACTCATGCTCTAGTTCGGTAATAAAACTCTTTTCTTCATTTGTGATCATTCAGTCAATGTTAATGTTAATATTGTGCTGTTCCTGTAGTATGCAGGTGTTTTAAATGTTAAACAAAAATATTTAAAGACTGATTTTTTTCTGTGAAGTGTAATCCATGTAGTTGTACTCTATACAACACTGTCAGGTCACTGAAACACATAGAACATGTTAATATTAAAAAAGCGAGAGCCCTCTATGAGGATATTTTAGGCTACAGTGTTGTTGTAGAGACTCATACACTGCTAGCTAGATTTACCTAGCTTCACCTGTTAATGCAAAGCTTCTAGGCTGACATCTCACACTTAATATGTATAAATCTGTATCTATTTGAATTCTCATTAAACTCATGTCTGCTTTTCTCTTTACGTATGCTGGTTATTCTTTTAATATTACACTGATATTTATTTACAGTACATGTGAATATTTGTTTGTGTGTATTGTCAGTTAATGTGTGTGTTTGTGTATGTTTTGAATTTTTGATTTTGCATAAACCCTGAATATTTCAAATGAACTGTATTTTTCACATGTTAAATGTACTTAAATGCTCTTTCACCCTGGTAATGTTCAAATATACATGTATATGTAAATACAGCACAATACATTACGTGAAGGTAAATTTTAAATATGAACTAAAACCCATACTTTTCTACAACCCCAATTCTGAAAAAGTTGGTACAGTATGAACAATGCTAATAAAAACAAAAAGGAGTGATTTGTAAATTATATTCACTCTTTGCTGTATCGAAAGCACTACAACTACACATTCTATGATGTTTTACCTTGTGAATTTCATTGTTTTTTTTTTTTTTATGTACAGTAATGTCAAATCAAATGATTGCAACACGCTCCAAAAAAGTTAAGACATTCGAGTGTTTACCATGTGAAACATCACCATTTCTTCTAATAACACTTATTAAGCATTTAGGCACTGATAACACAAGTTTGTTAAGTTTAAAAATTTAAATTTGGAAAATTCCCCCAATCATCCATTATGTAGATCTTTAGCTGCACAACTGTATGGGGTCTTCGTTTTCATATGGTGTGCATCATAATGCGCCACACATTCTCAAATGGAGATGGTCAGGACTGCATGCAGGCCAATCTAGCACCCGCACTCTCTGCTAACACAGCCATGCACTTGAAATCTGGGCAGTATGTGGTTTGAAGTTGTCCTGCTGGAAAATGCCAGGATGTCCCTGGAAAAGACGGTGCTGGATGGCAGTATATGCTGCTCCAAAATTTGTACATATCGGTCTGCATTAATGGTACCATCACAGATGAGCGAGTTATCCATGCTATGGGCACTGACGCCCCTGGCCCATACAGACACTGGCTTTTGGACCTGACACTGATAACAGTTTGAATGGTCTTTTTCCTCTTTGGCCTGGAGAACACGACGGCTTTGTTTTTCAACAACAATTTGAAATGTGGACTCTTCAGACCAAAAAACGCGGTTCCGCTGTTCTACTTTCCATCTCAGATGAGACCGAGCCCAGAGAAGTTGACAGCGCTTCTGAACAGTGTTGATGTATGGCTTCTCCTTTACATAGTAAAGTCTTAACTTGCATTTGTGGATGCAGCGGCAAGTGGTGTTGACTAACAAAGGTTTACTAAAGTAATCCCAAGCCCATGTTCATGATGTCCATTACAGATGAATGATGTTTTTTAAGACAGTGATGTCTGAGGGATCAGAGAACACGTGCATTCAGAAGTGGTTTTCGTCTTGCCCTTTACACACCGAGATTTGACCGTATTCCTTGAATCTTTTAATTATATTGTGCACTGTAGAGGATGAAATGCCCAAAATCCTTCCAATTTGTCTTTGGGGAACATTGTTCTCAAAGTGCTGGATTATTTGCTGAAGCATCTGTTGGCAAATTGACAAGTCTTGAATGATCCTTGCTCTTGAAGGACTAGGCTGTTTTTGGAGGCTCTTTATATACTATGACACGATTAACTCACCTGTTTAACATTTCCTGTTGCACATCGCCTTGATATTTTAACTTTTCAAATTGTTATTAGTCTTCAGTTGCCCCTGTCTCAACTTTTTTGTAGTGTGTTGCAATCATCTGATTTGAAATTACTGTACATTAAAAAAAAAAAAAAAAGAAAGAAAGAAATTCACAAGGTGTTTAGTTGTAGTGTTTTGAATTTAGCAAAGGGTCAACATAATTTACAAATCACTCCTTTTTGTTTTTATTGGAATTTTTCATACTGTCCCAACTTTTTCGGAAATGGGGTTGTAATATACATGCTTTTCTTTTAAAATGATAATAAATCATTATGTAAATAAGCTTTAACTTTTAAGATATTGCTACTGTGGTTGAGAAATAGTTGTATTACCTTGGAGTCATAGTGCTATTAATGTCAACTTTTTTATTTTGAGTTTAGAAATCATAAATTGACGCCAACTGAATAAGTTGACTAAAGGAATAAGTGATTAATAAGTGATTAAAGGAATGTTTCGGGTTCAATAAAAATTAAAGTCAATCAACAGCATTTGTGGAATAATGTTGATTACTACAAAAACATATTTAGACTCATACCTTGTTAATTTAAAAGAGAAAAAGAAAAAAATCCCACTTACAGTAAGGCATTTACTATGGAAGTGAAAGGGACCAGTCCATAAACATTAAAATACACACTGTAAAAGTAAAGCCACAAGACATAAACATTATATGTTAACAGGATTTTAGCATGAAAAAAAAAAAAAGCTTACTAATTTTATCTGTGTGAAGTTATATCCAATACCTGGATTACCAGCGTTACGTCGTCATGACAACAAAATTTCACTACTGGATATAACTTTACATAGATAAGGTTAGTTAGCGATGTTATGTTAACACATATAATGTTTAAGTCTTGTGGCTATACTTTTGAAATGGTATGTATTTTTGCTTTTATGGACTGGCCCCCAAGTGTCTTACTGTAATTTTTAAATAAATGAGGGACGAATCTAAATTATTATAACATTATGTTATAATGCTGTCGATTTAGCTTATATCGAATTGAATCTGAAACATAAATTTAAGTTACAGCTATTATAGTTGAATGAATAATCTGTTAACAGAATTCTTACAGTACTTGCTTAACTTTTACGAGCCATCTACAGGTAAACCTTACCAAGTTTTCTACTGTTTAATCGATAAGTTTCCTTTGTCAACAATAACATAATAGTATATTTCAAATGTATCTTTAATGTATCTGGGGTGGACTATTCCATTCCTGATTTCAAAATCTTTACATCTAGAACCTAAGAATGTACTTTTCTATAACAGGAGGTTATACACTGTAAAAACATATATATAGAGAGAGAGAGAGAGAGATAATGCATTGTAATTCATTTCTGCATGATTTCTCTGGGACTGGACTTTTTCACCCTTGTGAAGATACATTGCACAACGGTGTTCAGTGCATGCAACTTCATTTTGAGAACTCCATTCTGTCTGTGGAACAATTTTAACCATGTTTTGTCTTTTTGGTTCAGTTTTTGTATTTGTGTGGTTGTCTTAAAAACATTTTTAAATTTTACGTTTGGTAACTCAGTAGGACATATTAGATGTTTTTTCTAACAAATCCATTATATTTCTGTTTTTGTCCACAGTGTTAAGTTTCTAGCATTTGGCAATTCTTTTAAGGAGACACAGTTTGTCACTGAATCCTGAAGATTTTGGCGATGGGGCCATATCATCCACGCGGGACATGTGAGGAATTTCGGAGTGGCAAGAAGACTGCATGGGGGAAAACCCCCCAAAGAAAATCGGAAATTTCCGGGGGGCCGGATCTTCACACGGTAACCAAAGCAACCTCACAGAAAATCCCGGATCACTCCTCTTTATACAGACTGACTTAACTGAACATTGCACTGACACCTAGAAAGAGAAAAATGACTCTTTAAGGAACGAAAGGAAAACATTCCATTGTTTTTTGTCTGGCGTTCAAGATCAAAACACCAGATGTTTTGACTGTCACACTGATCTGGGCCCTGAGTTTCTGTATATTAATCTATATATAAGAATGAAGGACCAAGATATTAGAATAATTATGTAGCATTTCTGCTAAGACCCTGTAGCATTTCTTGGCTGGGAGAACTCTCCAAAAAAACTTTCTAGAGACTGATATTCATCGACAGTTTGCACAGAATGACTAAAAAAGGCTTAGTCATGCACAATTATTTTCTTGTTTTTACCACGCAGCATTTTAGCAGCAAAATGTGTCGTTTGTACATTGCCGTGTGGTAGTTTCCATACCCTGTCTGAGAAAAGTCTGAGTCTTAGAGTAGCTTTTATTTTTGAATGAATCTAACGCACTGCAAAAGTGAAACACAATTCTTCCAATTTTTTTCCTCGAGTTCAGGGGAGGCAACATCAAAAACCCAGTCCCAACAGACCAAAGGCCATTTTCTGTGACCAAATAATGTACAAAGCTAAAAGGGCACAAAATAGCTGCAGATTATCCCTGTCAGATCTTAACTGTCTGTCAAATTCTACCCATCAAGCCAGTGAGTTTGTCTTGTCCCTTTAAATGCGAACAGATTGGATATACTGCCAGGGGTGCTTTAATTTCAAAAGAACCCTGTTGTTTTGCCGGGCATTGCCCCAAAACCCCCAAACTGAGGAGTTTATAGAATTCAAATTTTTGCAATGGCCTATCTTGTTACTGAATATAGAGATTTATTTTGTATTTTTGCTTTTGATTTAGATTTTTTTTGTAATTTAGTAGAGCTTATGCTGCCATAGATAATATACAGTACATGCACACATTAGCGTGCTTGGACCAATAACAAACACAAGTTTGTTTACTTTTCTTTGAAAGAGGGTATAAAGGTCAGGGAAATGCAGAGACATTCTTAAAATGTTCCCTTTTAAAAAGAAATATTTAAAAAAAACGTCTATGTAAGACTTGTCTAAAACTGCCTTCAAAGTTTCCCTCCATTTTCGTCCCAAGTTTCCCTCCACTTTCTCCTATTGGCTGGATGTCTCTTGAGTGTTGCTCCTTCTTAACCAGTCAGAGGGAGCATTCTAGGAGGTGTCACCAGGCAAATCAAGAAGAATAAATGTACAAAACAAAAGAACAAATTTATATTTTGATAAGCTTCACCAGGAATGCAACGCCACAGATGTATGTTTGAATGCAACTGTAAAAGTGCAACAAATGCAATTCCAACCACACTAGAAACAGCCACACAAAGAACTTGAACAACACACACACACAAAAAAAGAGGGAACAAAGAAAATTCGCTCTCTTGGAGGGAGGGCGTAAACGGAAATGCGTTTCATCAAACGCGTTTTTTTCCCCTCTTAGACTGAACTGTGAGAAAATGTATGTCAAAATATGAAAAAAGAAAAACAAATGGGAAAAAACCAACAACTTGGAAAGAAAAAAAAATTTAAAAATGCATTTTTGTAACTTTGTTTACCAGCATGAAAACTTTGCATGACTGTATTTTCTGCGAGCCCTTAGTTGAAGTGAGGAGGGCTAAAATAGTAATAAAAAAGATATTAATAATAAAGATGTTGATAAATAGAAAAAAACATGATATGCAATGGATATTTAAGAAAATAATATATTTAAAAGAGCTATATTTTGTTTTGAAATAGGAAGAAAATGTGAATAAATTCTGACTGCGAGCTACACAATGAACTGTTCTATTAGTTTAAAAGGATAGTTCACCCAAAAATTAAAATTCTGTCATCATTTACTTGACCTCACGTTGTTCCAAACTTTACTTTCTTTCTTCCATGGAATACAAAAGGAGATGTTAGGCAGAATGTAAGTGTCAGTCACCAATTTCTTTCATTGCATCATTTTACCATACAATGAAAGTGAAGAAAAGAAAGAAAGGAAAATGAAAGGCATTCAGGTTTGGAACAACATGTGGGTGAATTAAATAAATTCTAACCGAAATTTCATTTTGGGGTGAACTATCCCTTTAAGATAAAAAAACAAAAACAAATCTAAATGCCATCAAAATATGTTCTGCTACATACTGCCCCATGTACCTTTCTTGTTAAGTTCAAATGTTTCACTTTTTTTTTCATTGACTGTTTGACTTGTATGTTTTGGTATTCCGAGAGGCTGGACCGTTAACTTACTGTAGTTCTGAATTGTTCAGCTAATGTTTGTCTGAATACAGCATTAGGTTCCTCTGTAGCCATGGTAACAACTGTGCTAGAACTCTCTGTAAGCGGGATATGGCCTCTTTTCCCGGCATGCATATATAGGGGCTGATAGCGTTTCATTGTCTCGGAGTTCACTTTCTATCATTGGCAATAATATGAATGATAACCCAGAGATCTGTTCAATTGTAGCAAGGCAAAGAGGAGACTCCTATTTGTCTCGGTGTCTTCCTTATAGGTACCGTATGGAAAACTGTTTTTTGTAGAGGCTTTGTGTCTCTAATCTCAGGTCAACAAGCTCAGTTCCGCACCAGACCTCTGCCTGCCTTTTGCTATTTCTCACCTCGTCTCTTTTAGTGATAGTGGTTTCGAGATACACTCTGGTCATGTGCAAGCCAACACAGAATTTATTAAAGTGCATAAATTGCAAAATAATTACTATATAATATAAATAAATAGAGAGACTTTTAACATCCAAAATATTACTCACTTTACCTTTAAATGTTTTGGCGAACTTAATTATGCTTTTGACTACCATTAAGAGTGTAATACTTTACGCTCTGTTTAACTAATTTAACTATGTTTAAATCCATTCTGCAGAATTCAGCAGATTTCGGCCCAAAATCAATGCGGAAAATGTGAAAAAGAAAAGTCTTGCTAATGTTTAGTTTCAACTGTATATGTTGATTTGTGTGCTCTCTGCACGCTGTTAAACATACCATGAAAAACGCTAAATTTAGTCATGCTAATTTGGTTGTTTGGCTGTGCAGTTTTATCAGTAGGCTATCAAAGGTTGTCTCAGGACAATTTTTAGGCTAATAGAAAACATAATAGTTCTTGTTCCAAAATGGGGCCTCACGTTTAGCGAGCACTGAGCAAGCACACACTTTAGTAGCATCTTTAGCATTGTAGCACTGCAGCTTTCATAACATCACTGGCTTATTTTAGCTAGCATTTAACATAAGGCTTTTTAAAAATAAACCCTCCATACTGGAAAATCTTGTTTGAGATGGATATTTATCATAGGAATTATCTTGGGACACAATGCTAAAGCTAAACATTTAGCATTTAGCTTTTGGCTAGTAGAAAACATGATAGTTGAGTTCCTGCTTCAATTTTGAGCATCATGTTTAGCACTGAGCAAGCTAAACAGTTCAGTAGCATCTTTATTATTGTAGCACTGTAGCTTCCATAATAACATCACAGGCTGATCTATTAATAACTACTAAAGCTTTGCTAGCATTTAGCAATTAGGACATTGCCAAATAAACCCTATCTACTCGAAAATCGACTTTAATCTTAAATTAAAATTAATTTTGGGACAAGTTAGCTTGTTTCTAGCTGGTCTCAGATGGTCAAAGGTGCTAGACCAACTTGGACTAGCAGAAAACCGGCAACTATGGCAGCATGGACCAGCTAGGGACCAGCTAACATGTTCCAAAACAGCTTTCAGCTTAATCTGGATTTTCCAGTAGGGCTGATAAACTTATTCAAAATGTTGCAATAATCATAAGCGAGATACACAAGTCCTATGCAAGGTATTGCTAGCTATATATGATGGGTAGATTAATCATATATGTAGATGAATAATATTTTCGGTACTTTAATCACAGAAATGCTTATCATGCGTGAAGCAAATACGTCAAGGTTCATGTTGCCATATAATGGTCATTGCAGATGTGGTCATATACCAATATGCTGCATGAAGATATATGGGTGTTCTAGGAGCTTTAAAGGCATGGTGTGGTGAATTATAGATGGTCGTAGCCAGTTAGGGTCAACCTATTAACCTTGAACAAGGTACTTGGAAAATAATTGTCTGCTAATTGACAATTCAACAGAAAATGAGGCAAGGACAAATTAGAAAAGGAATTTGAGAGATTGTAAAAGTTTGAGCAGGCAGAGGTCTGGTGTCGTAGCAAAGGTACGGTTTGTGTGATTCAGTGTCTGCTGATATCATCGGCTTCTGATATGTGACCTTTAGGAGAAAGGCAATATGATACAGCATATATTTTCAAAACCTTAGCAAACGAAAACGAGATGTCTCCATTGCTGGGTCACTGGGTCCGTTTCCAATGAAACATTATAGCCCAAATAGGTCTTTGTTTTTTTCAAAGTTGTGCATATTTATAGTTTTATAATTATCGATTTATCGAATGATTTATATTTTATACAGAGTTTTTGTTGTAGTCCATTCCTTTGTTCCATTTCATATTTTTATGACCACCTTGTTGTTGTTCAGTTGTTTAAAAAAAATAGCCTGCTGGTTTTATTTTAGAAGGCATTAAGACCACTTTGGTCCAAGGGTCGCAAAGTGACGCATAATAAATATTTTAAAGCATGCTTCCAGCAAAAACACATCAATGCATATCCACACTGGCAAAAGCCTAGGTGTTTCATACCATGAGGCATTTTGTTTCATTCCTGAACATTCATTTTCTTTTTAAGACAAGTTCATTCTCTTTTTTTAACATACTGCCCTTTTGAAATGATTTGGAATGGTAGATCTGTCTGCATCTATTTCTTATTGTGCAATTTACTGTGCCTGCTCTTGTATCCAATGTCAGTTTGATCACCGTTTCCTGTGTATCAAGTTTTATTTGATGTACTTGAATTACAGATATGCAATCACCACCTCTCTGACCACTGCCAATCACCCGATCAATCAACATGATCAGTAATCAATATGATTAAAGTGATTAACAACCTGCATGTGCTTTTTTTGTGCTGCATATTACACACCTGGTTCTGTTTTACAGGTTTACCTGCACAGACAGAGTGAACACACACACCTATACTGGTGAAAAATTACAATTAAAAGAATGAAATATATTTAGGTTTCAGCACATTTATTATGCATCTTTATAAAAATGTGCACACTCAAAACTATTTTAGCCAATTTTTACAATGTATGCATTTCAATTTCGTAACACAATTCCATCAAATTGAATGTAATGTTTAGCCAAATAAAACTGATAAAACTTAAAATGTTTAGGTTATGTTATTAAAGATTACTCAATTCAATTTGATGGAATTTTGTTATGAATTTGAAATGCATAAATCTTAAAATAATTATTTTGAGTGTATTTTAGAAATGCCAAAAAATATGAGCATTATTACACACACACACAAAAACATTTTTTAAACTCTTGGTAAAATATGATTTACACATTAAATTGGTAAAATGTGATTTACATATTAAAAAGTACATTTCATTTTTTATATATATATATTACACATATATACTGTATATAAATATATATTCCTTCAAGAGCAGGGACAATTAGTTGGATGATTTTTAAAGAAATATTGGGAGATATTTGGAGGAATTAAAGAGAATGTATACTATACTATTATATGAAAATATTGAAAATTGTGGTCCATCTACAAATTTTAACTAGTAACCTAATATAATGTTGCACATTGCTGAACACATACAAAGATATGATGCACTTTAAACTGTTCAGATTATTTATTTTCTTAAATGAGCAGATATGAAAACATTAAGTCAGAAAGATATGACAAGCATTAGGAAGTTATCATGTAGAACATGGCCATAGTGTTTTATACCAGACACAAAAGAGCTTTTCTGTTCAATTTGCATCAAGGAAAATGTTGAACAAAATAAATCTGACCCCACAGAACACATTTCTAACCTTTCACTGTGCCACTAAAATGTAAAATCTCTTCAAACAAGCAGAACTCAAGTAAGGTTTCTTTTTGTACACTTACCATCTTTGTCATTTACTTCAACAAAACAATCAAAATAAGCATTTGGTTTGGGGGAGACGGGGGGTTTAAGAGAGAAAACGAACATTCTAAATTCTTCAAATCACAAAAAGATGCAGAACATAAGCCACATTTATAGATTAACTGTATTTGTTGGGGAATATTAGATTTGTTTAGTTTCACATTTTGGTGTTTATACGGTAAAGGTTCTTCAACGAACATCCATACACCTGTCTTTTCTTCACTCGTCCCGGCGTCAGTACTCCAGACACCTCATGGTGGCGATGGAGGATGACAGCCTGCGTGGGAGAGCTTTGGCGGTTTGCCGGTATTCATCAGGTTTGGCACGAAGAAGTGTGACAATATTCTGGAGAGTTTTAGAGGTCTGCAGCCCCAGCGCGTCCATGACATTACTCAGGTAATCTGTTACGCACAAGAAAAGTTTTAAAGGTAAGCAATGAACTATAATACTGACAAACAATTCAATTTATCAGCCAGTTATTGAAATTAGAAGAAAAGTCCAAGGCACTTCTTCTAGTACAAAAGTTAAAAAGTCTTTGTTGTTTGGCTGGTCATATCAGTCAGTTATCATAAAAAAAATAAAAAATACAAATAAAAACATGTTTCACTGTAATATTAATTCACTGATATCTACAATGACTAGCTTAATAGTTTCCTTGTGTATCGAGTGTGTTGTAGCATTTTGGTTATTGTGCTGCAATTGTGATGTCACCGATATCAGTTGCAAGCTGTTTAGTTGCACGTGAGCTCAGCTCAGGAATCTGTAGGATGACATCACAATAAGTCTGCATGGTTGCCCTGGCGATGGAGCCCAGCCAATAATCTGCAGTGTTCTCAAGCTCTGGTACATCATCACCTACAGAGAGAAATGGACATGTCAATCAAAAATGTGAGTATATAAATAAAATGTCTATTAGTTCATAATTTAATCAATCAAGAACTGTTATTAAATAGTCTATTAAAAATAAATTTATATGAATGTATAAGGAAATATTTTAAGTGCTGTAACTGTTCACCATTGTTTTTTTTTGTTTTTTTATATTATAGTCATCCATATAAATAGTATAAAAATAAATAATAATAAAAAAAAAAAACATTTATATGAATGTATAAGTGAAGATGTGTATTTTTAGGTGCTGTAACTGATAAGCATTCCTTTTAAATATTGTTGTCCACAAATTTTAAAATATTTTATTTTATTAAAATTCTTAAAAATAAACAAATGTATAAGGAAAAAATTATATTTTAGGTGCTGCAACTGATCACCATTTTTTTTTTTTTTATATTATTGTCGTCAATTAAAATTTTAAAATATTTTATTTTATCAAAAATAAAATTATATGAATAAGGAAAAAATTATATTTTAGGCGCTGTAACTGGCCATTTCTTTTAAATATTATTGTCAGCCATTTACATTTTAAAATATTAAACTTATTAAAAGTAAATTTATATAAATGTATCAAGAAAAAATTATATTTTAAGTGCTGAAACTCATCACCATTTTTTTATATATATATATATATATATATATTATTGTCATCCATATAAATTTTAAAAATGTTATTTATTAAAAATACATTTATATGAATGTAGAAGGTAAAATTTATATTTAAAAAATAAACGGATCACCGTTTCTTTTATAAATTACATTCGTCCATATACATTTTTAAAAAAAAAAATTTTTTTTTTATACATTTAAATGAATGTCCTATATAAGGGAAAATTTATATTTTAGATGCTGTATTTCTTTTTAAATATTTCACAGTTTAAAATCACCTTCTGAATAAGCTTTAGCGCAGTTTACTTGAATTAGTCCTGCCATTTCACAAATCAGTATTTATAAGTACAAGTATTTAACATTTTAAAAAGCAAAAAACATTCCATTTAGTCTCTCAATTAATATGAGATCATAAAACCTGCATGTATAATTATACAAGAATTTAATTTGAGATGACATATACCAAGTCACACTGCCGGACATTTTCACGTCAAGTACACATGTGCAGGGCCGTTTCTGAGCATTCGGGGGCCCTAAGCGAAATCCTACTTGGAGACCCATTTACCCCACGAATCCCCCAGCTCCCCACCCCATCTGCCCCACCCCCCTGATCCAGACCCACCAAAAAAAACCTTTGAGTGTACATGTGCCTGTCACATCTAGCTACATCACTCTCCTAGTGGTTACATTCTCCCTTCCCTATCGGGCCACAAGGGGGACCCTATAACTGTCTTATTGAGCCATAACAGCTGCCAGAGTCTTCTCTGCAGCTTTTAGTATATTTAAAAATGAAAATAAAATAAAAAAAACGACCCTGCTTTGCAAGGTCCCCCTGGTGGCTCAGGGGCCCAAAGTGGCCACTTATACCATTTCTAGTTAGAAACGGCCCTGCATGTGTGTATTTTTGCTGAGTACAGTGGTTTGGCAGTGTGCGTTTGTGTGAGCATGAGGTTGTCTACCTTGTTCTGGCGGGTAGGGTAGTTTGCCAGTGTGTAAGGCAAGTTCCAATGCTGGATCCTCTTGAGTCACAAATGGCTCCAAATGGAGCGGCAAAGACATAATATACTGCCCAATCTACAGACAAATATATACCACACACAGAAACACGGATGAGTGCACAATGTGACAGTATCAAAACTGTAATTCTGAATTCAATTGACAGAATTATTTTGGATCTCTGCTGTAAGACTGTGTGCCATTAAAGTGCCTAATTACAGGCATCCTTGTGTTTGTCCTTGTACTTTTGGTGTCTTGTTGTGATTTGTCATTATGAAAGGACATTATGAAAGGACATAGACTTGCACTGGGATGACATTAATATTGTCTTACATTAGTGATGTACTCCTGTGGTGACAAACTGAAGGCTGGTAGATCATCAGTTAGTGTTTCACCCAAATTAGCAGAGCCACGGCCCTTCAAACACAGAATAAACATATAAAACACACAGAATCAAACATAAAGGTCTCTATTTTTCCATCAGTTCCATTTTGAGTGTAGAAACTCAAATACTTCAGTGTCTGTAGTGGGAGAAGTTTCACTAATGCCCCTCCCACCTGATAGAATTGCAGATCACTAACATTGATACAAAAACTATCTATAATTTTCTATAAACCAGACAATTCAAACCAGAATCATATTCAATTTCACTATCTGGCACAAAAACATGCTCAAATCGTATGCTGGTGAGAATAACCTAACTTTGTGCTGTTATTGGATCTTATAATTTCTATTTCTATAAAGCAGATACAATACTGTGCATAACATGCAAACAATATTTATTGCGTATTAACAGTATATTATGTGTAAGCGAATATATACTTGTACTTTATAACAGCTCTGTGCTGAGACAGTGTGTAACAAGTTCCCAATAAAGCCTAAACTAACTAGCACACCCTAGCTCAATGAAGCCTATAAACATACAATGCAACGTAGTTTTAAAGTTAGTTTGTAGAGGAAAATAAATAAATGACATCATGTCCAAACCACACCCATGATTAGTTCTAACCAATCATCAATGCTCCTCTCATAGGTCAAAAATGTATAGGGATAGTTCACCCAACAATGAAAATTCTCTCATAATTTACTCACCCTCATGCTATCCCAAATGTGTGACTTTCTTTCTCCTGCAGAACACAAATGAAGATTTTTAGAAGAATATCTCAGCTCTGTTGGCCCATACAATGTAAGTGAA
Organism: Myxocyprinus asiaticus; assembly: GCF_019703515.2. Classification (NCBI taxonomy): domain Eukaryota; kingdom Metazoa; phylum Chordata; class Actinopteri; order Cypriniformes; family Catostomidae; genus Myxocyprinus; species Myxocyprinus asiaticus. The sequence continues at coordinate 32,538,505 of NC_059387.1, forward strand.
TGGTGGCCAGAACTTTGAAGCGCCAAAAAAGCACATAAAGGCAGCATAAAAGTGATCCATACAACTCCAGTGGTTAAATCCATGTCTTCTGAAGCGATATGATAGGTGTGGGTGAGAAATAGATTAACCTCATGCCCACACATGTGGAAGTTGTATTTTGGCTTCGCTATACATAACGCATAATTTAAATGAATTAAAACTGGCTAAATACTGTTTGTATTCGACCACATGTCTTCCGTGAAGCTGACGGTTCACTACTGTCCTTCCAGGTTTTTTTTTTTATATCCCCTTTTCTCTCCAGTTTTGGAATGTCTAATTCCCACTACATAGTAGATCCTCGTGGTGGCGCGGTTACTCACCTCAATCCGGGTGGCGGAGGACAAGTCCCAGTTGCCTCCACTTCTGAGACCGTCAATCCACGCATCTTATCACGTGGCTCGTTGTGCATGACACCGCGGAGACTCACAGCATGTGGAGGTTCATGTTACTCTCCGCGATCCACACACAACTTACCACGCGCCCCATTGAGAGCGAGAACTACTAATCGTGACCACGAGGAGGTAACCCCATGTGACTCTACCCTCCCTAGCAACCGGGCCAATTTGGTTCCTTAGGAGACCTGGCTGGAGTCACTCAGCACACCCTGGATTCAAACTCGCGACTCCAGCGATGGTAGTCAGCGTCAATACTCGCAGAGCTACCCAGGCCCCCATCTTTCCAGGTTTTAGTAATGTGTTGGACAGTTCAGTTGGGGTTCTAAACACAATTTTTAATTATTTCATTTTTATACACAATTTACAGTCATATTTAATCAAACTACACAATGATGACTAAGACTTTATAGATATTAGTTTCATTTTTTGTTAATGCATGATTTTCTCTAAAGCTGCTTTGAAACGATGTGTGTTGTGAAAAGTGCTATACAAATAAAAATGACTTGACTTCTTAACACAATTCCAGTGATTTCACCAATCTTGTTAGTTGTTTTCTTGCTTGATGCAGGCCAATAATTTGCCCCTTCTGAAACAAAGTAACATCTTTTCCACGACCACGGGATACGTCTTCTGACATGGTTGTTTAAGAAATGAGAAGCAACACATTGCATCAGTTAGGGTTAAAAGAATTGTTAATAATGATCCAATTATAGGCTCTTAAGTATCTGCTTATTTAAATCCAAACTGCAACTTTTTTTTGGCTAGGCAGTGTATTTACTATGCATTTTCACAGTGAGAATAAACGTACTCATGCAAAGGCTGAAAAATGTTGCTTACAGAGGCTTATATGGAGTTAGGATGAAAATAAGGTGCATTTCTAACTGTTCTGAGAACAGTGCAGACAGACACCACACTGGAGGTGAAGTCATTCACTAAAAGGGAGCAAGGGAGTAAGGGTGCATCCTATAGCTTTCTATGCAGCTAAGTGCATTAATTTCTAACATCCAACCAAAAGTTCAGTTTCAGGCTGAAGATGATGTTTGGACCACTCAATATGTTTGGCAGACATGGGACAATGATAATCAGTCCATAGATTCAAAATTTTATAATGCAAAATTGTATTTTAACATGGTTGGCAGTGATTGGATGATGCTGGCCATTACTTTTGATCAGAATTATTTATTCAGCATTATAGAAAAATCAGTTGTAATGTCTATAATGTCTCAAAAACATGAATAACCAACACTCCTGGACACATAATAAACAATTTGAATAAAAAAATCTGACTTTCCATAGCTTAGTATTACTTAGAATTTCACAACTTAGTCCCACTGTCCACATATGTGGACATACATTTTTATGAAAACTATTTGCTGTAGAATGTTTTTTTTTTTTGCATGTTTATTAGGTCCTACTAGTTACAAATC